>NC_090997.1:18682500-18982500 GCF_041146395.1 Eulemur rufifrons | reverse complement strand
ACAAATATTCAAAATGGCTACACATGAGAAGTTCTTATGACTTGGTATAGTTAAGTGGAGAAAAGGCTGCATATAATTAATATCTGAGTTCTGAAGACTTTTCATTAGGCTTTAATGGAGGGAGGTACCTAATTGTCTTCTTTATCTTTAGGGATTCAAAGAATGTAAGATTCACTACTGGGGTCAGTGACATGCTGAAACATTTGAATTCTGCTATTTGATGAAGCATCGGTTCTTTTCCCCCCTTAAATTCTTTTATGTGACTGACAGTTTCATCCATTTTTTCCTGAGGCTACTATTGAAATTCCTTTGTACTTGTAGAAGCAAGTTTGCTGGTTCAAGAATTTTGTTTTACCTCTGCCTCCAAGACTTGTCAACGGCAAATTAGGACAAGGAATTCTAATTTATGTTTCAAAGGCCTCAATAGTAGTGAGAAGTATTTTTATTTACATTCCTCCCAAAAAGTGTCAAGTCAAGATGATGAACCACAACACACTACTGTACAATTATTAGAAAATTCCAGAAGGAGTTGTGAAATGTGAGAAGCAAGGGCAAGTGGGGATAATGCCAGCTAATTCTAGTAAGGTTCCTAAAGTGTTCAGAGTAGCAGCTGGGACTAGTCTGGAAGGAAGCAGAATGTACATTTGGCCCTCACTTGTTCACATTCACATTTATATATGTAATCTCCACCTAAACATATACATATATATATTTAAAGAGTTAAAACTATCCTTAATGATTCTACTACTAAATAACCTAATCCAAATTCTGGTCAAAATATTAGCACAAACAGTGGCTTTATCTTTGTTATTTTGTTGACATGCTATGAATGATACTTTAAAATATATAGAAAAGGTGAAAGAACTGTATAGTGAACGCCCATAGATCTACCACTTAGAATCTAAATTAACATTTCACTATATTTGCTTTGCCATACACTTATTCATTTATCCAGCCTGTGATCCAGTCATCCATTTTATTATCTGAAGCAGCCAAAGTGGGCTACAGTCCTCAGTACCTCTAAATCTCAAAGTAGTTATTTTCTCTTATCCTGATGTTACTCCAGCCACTAATCGATAACACTGGTGCTTTTCGTCCATATTCTAAGGACATATTTTTCAGTATTGAGTCTTTTAACTTGAATGAAGGTGTTTTGTTTATTAGATCATCCTACTGGCAATATTATGGGGAACACACAAAGTGGAGATGAAGAGAAACAGACTTCTATCTCAAGCTCCATTCAACACAGCCCAGAAAATATAATCACATGGAACTAAATTTGGTCGCTTTCATGGTTATAATTTCTCTTAGACATTTCAGGTTTAAACTCAGTAACACTCAAGATTCACTCACCACCCTTGTCCCATAGGGCTGATGCCAAGGGACTGAGGCATTGGTGGAGAGGGACGAGTGGATCTTCTTCTCAATCTTGATCAGCATCTTTCTTGTGATGGAATCATCTCAGATGCATCAGGTCCTTCTTGGTCCTTAGACATATTCCCTTCTATTCCACCACTGGCTGAGAAGTAACTGGAGCATCTTCCAGTCCCACCTGCAATCTTTGGTGTGGCATCTCTTGCAAGGACAAAACCCCTGCATGGTCACTGACATCTTGCTTAGCTAATTTTCCTTCATACGTGGAAGGGGCAGGGAATGAGGCACAAGAGCTTTTAAACATTCTTCATCTCTTTGGGGCTGAAGGAAACTTGACAGTTTTTCTTCAGTCCTTCCATGCTTAGACAGACCACACTGCCATTTCTATTCTCTGCTGCCCAGCCCATGGCGGCCCAGGGAGTTTGCTGCATTTTTGACTTCACCCACAGGTAGAGGAAGAATGCCTTCTAATCTCGGATCCCCAAATAAAAAAAGAAAAATCTATCCTGTCTCCTTACCATGCACACACAGCTTTCACACCTTACCTAATATTCTTGCTTCCTTTCCAAAATCTCTAGCCTGTCTCTTCCAGCCCAAAAGGTTTTATATTCACTCCCTGTGCCAGATAAAACAGGATAGCTAAGTATTCTTCCAAATTTATTGTTTAATCTAGGATGTAGTCCTTAGGAGATCAGAAGCTGAGCATTATCTTACTTTGTTTCTCTTTGCGTTTCAGCTGTGACCTCCATTCCCCTGTGGCATGGAGGCCAAAGCGTAGTTTGAACAGAGGAAAGGTGGTGGGATATCATATTTTATAAAAAGCAAATAAGAAACATCACTTAATACTACTTAGCTCATCTCTTCCTATCTTTACTATGTGGGTAAGTCTGTTGACTAGAGCTGTGGTTCTCAACTGGGGGTGATTTTGTCCCCCAGGGAACATTCAGCAATGTCTAGAGACATTTGTATTCTTCACAATTAGAAGAGGTGGGTGCTACTGGCATCTAGGAGGTGGAGGCATGGGATGTTGCTAACCAACCAAGATAGTCCCCACAACAAAGAACTTTCTAACCTAAAATATTAAGAGTGCCAAGATTGAGAAACCCTGGTCTAAACCAATGCTTCTAAAGCTATGTTTTAGAGAACCCAAGGATTCTATGAAAGTATTATCTCAGGAGCTGGGGAGAGGATGAGAAGGCCACCCAATCTACTCCACAGATAAATTTTATTTTGCTTGTAAGTTTCCATAGAAGATTTCATTTGGGGAGAAAAAGGAGGAGTTATTCAGCTACCTTTAAAAAAAATCGTTACAATCAATGACTCTTCACACAATGTTTTCCTAATGTTTTTACAGATCATAATATTGCAAATGTGAGGAAACTAAAATCGTATTTTACCTATTAATGACATTAATAACATTTTAAAGACTCTCCTTCATTTTTACTATTATTTACCATTGTTTCATATAAGAAATAATCCTCTCCCAACAAAAAGGCAAAAAATATTATAATTTCAGAATACAGGACAACAATCTGAATTGAAATATTTTAGCCTCATAGAGAACTTACAATGTTATCTGTACCTTTCTTATTTGCAGCAAACCAGTAAAAACTTGGTTATAGACCAGCCTCTATTGACAGGGTGATGGGGAATAAAACATTTCGACTCTGGGATTCAGTAAAATGTATCATTCTTTCTGATTTTTCCTCAAAGTACTATCTCCTTAGTCCAGTGACCTTTGCCAAGATTTCTGCCCAAAACAAGAACAGTGAAGAGGCCCACTTTAACTAAGACTTCTCAAGTGTTCTGAATGTGGGATCTTGTCCGATTCAGCCTAGGCTTTACAGATTCTATTACAGGATAAGAGACAAATACATTATAAGAAATCACAAGCATTTTTGGTTCATAGTGGATAGTTGCCTATACATAGTTCTCCTTCCCTTCCTCTCCAATCTGAATTCTCAGGAATCAGCACCATAACAATTACCAGCTGGGGCCAGATGCAGTAACCCAAGGGATAAGATTGCTGGTCAAGGTCAGTGAAAGAGTAAACAAGAGCAGAGGTAGATGGCACTGCATTTGAATTTATGACTGCTGACCAAACGATTTGAGTGAAAACTTACCACTTGTATATTCATAAACCATGAAACAATAAACATAGATATTTTCAAGCATTGTTTTTATCCATTATGAGGAATACAACAAATTCCTATCAATAATAATTACTGCCAAGGTCTCACAACCTGTGCAGATAGTGAGATCTCCATATGTTTATGTTCCATGTACACCCAGAGTGAGTAGACAGGTGAGAAGCATTCACTTTGATTTTTTTAAGCTGTATTAACCAGTAAAATTTACTTGTCTAAAGAAATCTAATTTGTAAATACTTACACTATTTCCCCTTTCCTAACCCTCAGCCCCATCTACCCCCCTACCCTGTACCATGCACATTATGAAAATAATGTGATCAATGAACTGCTCTTGGAAGGGATAGATTAAATCATAAAACAAACACAATTTCTCCTACATGGACTTCAGTGATGTCATTGTATTAATATTTTACACTGCTAAAAGAACTGACATCACTATTAGCCAATATTAATGAATCATCTTCAAACAAATAACAATGTAGACTGTAAAATTATCACAAAATAAAAATATGCTTTTAATTCCTAAGGGTTTAAAGTCTAAGAAAATTTCAATATAATCATGTATAACATAACCATATCTCATCTGGTCAATGGAAGTCAAAGGATGAATCACACTTAGGCAAACACACAGAGTTTTCCAGTTCTACTGTGGGCTTCAATGTGTTATTGTTACTTCATTTCCTTGTTTTGTCTTGCATGAATATAATAATAGAGAAAAGCTGACTAAAAATGGAAGTAAAGTAAAAAAAGGAAGAAAACAGACCTAAAATATATTGAACTTATATTCTGGGTCAGACATAATGCTTAACTAACTGTTTTTATTTATTCTCACGTGGTTCTCACAACAGTCCTTTGAGGTTAGCAAAATACTCTATATTTGAAATTGAGATTTAGAGAGGCTAAAGAACAATGTCTTTGCAAGTCCATAGCTTTACCCCCAAGAAAGTCTGCCTTCAAAGTCCCTTATCTTACTGCTCTGTCATGCTGAAGAGAGGATGCATCAGACAGGCTATTTTTATAGTGTGCCCATTATATGCCAGATGCTTAACTGTGGAGTCATGGAACAGGAACTTGGAACAAGAAGAACTTTTCTGAAAATTTATTCATTCCACAAATATTTATTGGGTACTTAACCTGTGCCAGACCAAGAAGAGGGAGGTTCCTACCTGGAAATGTTGATGTGGAATAAAAAATAAATATTAGTCAATTGTTGACAATTACTAAATCTCACCCAGTCTTGTTGGCTGGCTTCTGCACTAGGGTTGGTAATGTCACATTATTGGGGGCTTGTGATTTCCAGGGCTATGTCTGCATCCCCTCAGAAGCCTGCTTTCTGGGCTCATTCGGATTTCTCTTTTTTTCTATTGCAGCTTATATATGATCTGAAAATTATTATTTTTTTTAAATTTCAAATCATTTAGCTCTTCTTTAAAAGAATTTATAGGCATTTTTGGTATCTTTTGTAAAAGTTATATAGTGCCAAGCTCATAGTAGACATTCACAGAGGGTTTTCTTTTTCTTCCTAGAAAGAAACTTGGAGAACATTAGCCTAACCCACTCATTTTACTGAAAAAGACACTAAAAAACAAAGACAGGGCTTCAAGTTACACACTCAAATGACCATTATAGTTACTAGCAGAACTAAGGCAAAAACTCAACTCTCCCAACTCTAGGGCTAGTATTTTTTTATTTGTAATTCTATGTCCCACCCGCCCACTTTTCTGGAATTGAGTCAAGTCCTCAAATAGGTAAATCTATCCAATTTATAGCTCTAATTATGAGTATGAGAGTCACAAAATTTTCTGCCTATTCCCATGCCCATTCTCTAATTAAACAAGTGATAAAAGATGTGACTGACGTAATGAACATCAAAAAAGGAAAACTAAAGAAATAAACATTATGAGGTTATAAGTTGGCTTGAGATCAGTTCACTGGTCTTCATTATACTTATTCATACAAGGTTGGGTTTTATCCAAATGAGCTCCAACTCTGTATTCTAACTCAGCAGAGTAGTAGCTTCACAGGTTTTATGCATTAAAAAAATAGTAAGACATCAAAATCAATCAAGAATGGTTAAGTTCCTACATGCATAAGACATAAGACATTATTATAGGCAGTATGGAAAATAAAAGTGTTTTTAAGACAGAGTCCCTGGTCTAAAAATGTTTTGCAATCTTTTTGTAAAAATAGAATTTCTTTCAGGAGAGAAATAATGTCATTCATTATTGAAATTTTTCCCAGAAGGATTACAAAGGGTTTTTTTAATAAGAGGGTGGCACTTCAGGTAAAGAACTCTAAGTGAACATCTATGTCCAAGTTGAGAAGCACCATTTCAGACAATGAGAAGAGGCTATGGTTCCCATCATGCCCTGGAATCCACAATTTCTACAGATAAAAAGACTTTTTATGGCTTATCTGCTAGAACTCCCTCATTCTAGGAGTTAAGAAACTGAGACCCAGAGATATGACATATTTAACAGGACACAGAAATAACTCAAATATCCAAAAGATGATATTTACTTGGTTTTATTTATTCTGGACAACAAAATCTTAGCACTGATATTACCAATTTTGTGAAGTCAAGTGAAGGATTTATGGGAAATGACTGACACCATACTCTTTAATAAGAATGCCATAGCATCCTTATTAAACTCAAACATATTTAATACAATGTAAGAACAAGTTCTAATGCCAGTCTCCAGTGTCTTTGTACCAGGAAGAGGTTATACCTGGGTCTAGTCTTCCTGGGTCCCCTCTCGTGTATGTTCCCCATAACCACATCCCATGCAATGGGACATGAACTGGAATGTCCATTCCTTTCTGCAAGGTCTTGGATACAGGCTTCAGAATGAATCATCCTTGTGTTTTAGCATTCAGAATGGCATTCTGAGCGTAATTTTAGAATTGTGATTTTTTATTTCAGCATATTATGGGGGGACAAATGTTTAGGTTCCATATATTGCCTTTGCCCCACCCGAGTCAGAGACTCAAGAGTGTGCACCGCATCCATTAGGTGTGAATATACTGATAATTGAAGCTTTTCTGAAGGCTGATGTCTTTTGGTGCTAAGGTTATGGAAAGGCCTTTTTGGTAGGCAAAGTAGGAGTAGGTAGTATAGCAGCAGTGGTTGAAGGGGCTGGTTCCAGTGCACGACAGCCTGGCTTTGTAATTCAGCTCTGTCACTTGCTAACTGGGGACTTGAACCTCCTTTTCCTTTCTTTTCTGTCAAAAGAGGTTGACATCAGTAGCAATCTCATACAAGTGTTGTGAAGATTAAATGAAATAATACAGAGAACAATGCTTGAAAACAGTTCACACCCTCAAAATGTTAGCGAGATATTCCATCTTAAAATGAAAAAAAGAAAAAGCTGCCTTTATATAGACCTTATAATAAAATTGTACCAACATCTCTCCGATAGTAGTAGCTTAGGCACTACTGCTTAATCATTACATGTTGGATATAAAGGGTGCTGCAGATAATTGTTCAGCCAGTAGGGAATAGAGTCCATAGTACCTTTCTTTAATCTAGGCGTCTTTAGGGAGTTGTCTTCCTGCAACCTATTCCCAGTTCTGTAAGGTGTAAACTCTAGTGTTCTCTTGCCAAAGGGTACAAATTTACATCTGTGATCATAATTCCAGGTTTCTCTTTCCTCTGACCCATAAACATGATACAGATTAGGCAGAGCCTAGATTGTAGTTTTCTTGTTTTCTATGACTTGAGGGGAAGGAACTATATTCCACTTCTATTTTGAGGTCAACTGCCACTTAACTGTGACACAAATCTGTGATTTTGATATTTTTAATAAATGGAACCCACAGATTTTTGGCAATAGGCATGTTTTAAAATTTTAAAAGTAAGCAAGAGAGAGAAAGAGAGAGGACCCAACTATATTAACTAAAAGTTGTAATGAGCAAGTGGTTACAAAATGAGTTCAGCATCTCTTTCCTTGTATCTAGAGAATACTATATGTGCTCTATTCTGGACTAAACTCATTATTAAAGGAGATTGTTAAATAAGTTAGGACATGGAGACAGTGCCTGTCACTTGCCACAGGACACAGCCAGGTCAAAAACGGCATCCAAAGAAGAATGCCCAGTCTCTAGCCATTTATGTCAGTCCTTTTATCCTACCACATCTTCTCTTTTATACAAGAAATAAATTTAAAAAGGAAGAAATAAATCAGTAAGAAACACATATTCTCAAAAATCTTACCTCAGTTTGCATTTACTATTAATAGTTGATTTACACAAGGACATTTCAAGCATTCCACCAACTTGAACACTAAGTTCTATCAAGTTTTGTTCAAGTATTTGAAGGATTATTATGGGAGGATATTCATTTAGTTGCATTATTCACTAAAGAAAAAAACATGATTATTACAACATTTATGTATTCAAAACAACCTTAGCTTGGTTCACTATAAGCCAACATCTTTGACTTGTTATTGCTGTTTTATTTCATTCCAATCATCTAAAAATGCGTAAAGTCATCTTTTAGATTTTAACATGTCAAAAGTCCATATCCTAATAATACTAAAGAAATTTGGGAAAAAATGTTTGAATATTAATCTATCGTTTTATGCACAATTATATGAATTACATTCACAAATGCAAATTAAAATAAATAAATATTTATATATATTTGGCCTTAAATCACACACAGGAAAATATCAACATGTGCTGAGTAGTTTTTGCAGAACAGCTAAAATATAGCATATTAATTATATCAGAAAGATTCATCACTGGAAAAATTAGAAAGCTCTTTTGTTTTTTCTCTTTTCCTCTTTGTCTGGCTCTAAAATATTAATTTCTATACTTCATTTGTTCTGCATCCATCCTGTGGCCACAATTCTCATATCAATTCAGAACTTCTTCGCATCTGCCGTGCCATCTGAAAAAAGATTCTAAAGTTGAAAGTGAACTTAGAGTGATTTCAGACAGAGGAAGTTGGACCCAGTAGTGGTATAGACACTGGATCAGCACTTCAGGGTCCCCATCAGTGGTATGTGCCCTGACTTAGGTAATCCTACAATTGATAAAACTTTGGTCCTTTTGTGTTCTCTGTCTCTCTCTCCTCCCCTCCCCGCACCACCCAACACACACGCACTCTCCCTCCTTCTCTTTCTCTCTTTTTCTTTTTCTTTGCATCAAATCAGATAAGAAAATAAGAAACTTCCAAAACAATCAAAACACTTAAGAAGAAACAATTTTCAGGTGATACATAATGACAGATCTTAGCCCCATTGCTTGGGTGTTAGTCACTTTGACATTAGCAAAGACCAAGCAGGAGAAAAGGAAAGAATACTACAACTGTGAACTGAGACAAAAAAATAAGTCTGAGTTTCCCTTTTGCCATTTTTCCTCCTCTTTAATGACGCCACATTTTTGTGTTAAAATTTAACATTTTATTTAACATTTTAACCATTTTTAAATGTATGTTTCAGTGGCATCAAGTACATGCACACTGGTGTGTAACCATCACCCCCACCATCCATCCCCAGAACTTTTTTATCTTGCAAAACTTAGTACTCATTAAACAATAATTCCATCTTTTATTTTCATTTTCTCAGCGGCCAACATATGTCAGTCAGCCAACCTTTTTAGCATTTGCTGTCTACTTATCTGATAAGGAGGGAAGTTGAAAATGATGTGTCTGCCCCCAGGGAGTTGACATGTTAAGACAGAAAGATGGACAAAGACACTATCTTACAAGGCCAGTCATTGAGCACACACCTGACACTTAGGCAGGTGCTACATTTAAGTGAGTTTCAAAGTGGCTGAGAGTTGAGTTTCAAGTTTCTCACTAGCAATACATACCTCTAATTCAGGGGAATATGCTATTTTTGAAAATGATGAACCCTTTTGAGAAGGAATGGTGCTGCTATTTTAACTGCACTTCTCCGAATGTATTTCTGATGGTTTCTTAGTCTTTATTTTACAAATTCCCTGGGGTAGTTTTAGGTCAACTGAGAAGACATTGCCTATTCCTTAAAATCTCAAAGCACCCAACACACTCCCTGAACTACTGTTAGCTACTGTGGACGGAGGTGGGGCTGGCTGAAATCCCTACGTCCCTGGGCGTACGTATAGGCCACAAGCCACTCTGCTTCCCAACTCTGTCATATCAGAAGGTGACAAATTGCACTTCAAAATTTCTAAGCCCAGCCTAATAAGAGGTTAAAGTACAATTGTCCTTTATTTTTTTCTAAATTACCTTTATTATGTAATATTATTGAAAAGTTATCAGAGTAAATGTTCCATCGAGCTACAAGCTGCTGCCTGCAGGACTGTGCTGTAAATACACATGGGTGAATATGTTACTATCTTTACAACTCATTTTGCACTTATTTTACAGCCTTCTGAAACCAAACTAGTGACGAACATTTGGAAAGGTACAGGTATTCTTTTATCAAGTTTTTTATTTTAATAAGTTTAGGGGGTACAAGTTGAATTCCATTACATGTATCTATTGTGTAATGGTAGTGTCTGGACTTCTGGTGAACCCATCACTGGAGTAGTGTCCATTGTACCCCTGCCCGCCTCCCATTCTCCCTGCTTTTGAGTCTCCCGTGTCCATTATACAAGTCCCCCTTATTAATAAGCCTTGCATTTCTCTAAAAATTGGTTGCATCACTCACAAACAAACAAACACCTCTTTCTTATTCATCTTTCTGTCTCAGGAGGTCAGCATTGAAAAGCTACAGTTCAATTTCTCTTTTTAAAATGGGAACCAGGTGTCGTTGTGCTATTTTTTTTTTTTTATTGTTGTTCTTGTTCCATGGCACCAAACAGAAAGAGACACGCTGATATATTCCAAGTTGACTATTTGTGTTCTCTTTGCCAGTGATCATTAATTTCAGTTGGACAGTTATTCATGTAAGCAATTTGCCACCATCATGACTGAGAAAAAAATATTGAAGTGCTAGGCTTTTAAAATGGTAATAGGTGGAAAGAGATATAATTCTATTGCAAAACATATTTCTCAAATTTTCTATTTGGTCTCCAGTGATATAAACCATAAAATTGTGCTAGCTGGTCCAAACCGTTTTTATTGAAATCTTGGTCTGGGAAAACAAGGATTGAATCTTTTAAAAGCTCATTTGGAGTACAAATATTTGAGCTCTAGCTATAGTACATCTATAAAGATATCTAGAATTTAGGAAGATAGCACCAATGGAAAAGCATATTTCTTCAGTTCAATTTTCTCCTAGAAAATGACATACATGCTGCTTTAAATAGCTGCTGCTGCTTCATGAAATTCTTCAAGAAATGATCTTTTTGAAAGGATTTTGCTCAGCACACTGTGCTTTTGCTAGTGCTTCAAGCTTGTTACTGAATTTATATGGAAATGAAAGATGGGAGACGGCAATGCAAACCTAGTGTTTTACTAACTCACCTTCGCCTGGCCTCACATAAAGCTGTACAACTGACCTCATTAGATCTGTCACTAGCTGGTTTACTTCTTGGCCCCTCTTTCTACCCTAAAATAACATCAGAACTACCCAGGTATGTGTTCCCAGACACCACCATTTTTTTTGTAGGGAGAGGAAACTAGCTGAAAGATACTCAGCAAACAAACAGAAAAGGAAAGTGGAACGTCTTGTTTTTGCTCCCCAGCTATAGCAATCAGATGGGTTGCGGGATTCTGTAAGACTAATACTCTTAATGAAAGCTTATTTAAGCTGAAAGGTGGACACCATCTTAATGGAACATATATCACTAAAACAAGGTTACCCGGACCCAATGGCATGAAGCAACACTGCAGATAAGTTATGGTCACCCAACAGGACCAAAAGGACATCTTCTGATTGGGCAGAACTTCCTCAGACATTGCTATGTCTCAGCTTCATCTAGTCCAGTTCTCAGGACTTTTATTAACTGCAGTTAATTCAGACTTTGAAAGAATCATTTGTCTCTGATAGATAAAATATATAGTATAGAATCTTTTTGTTTTGTTATTTTTTTTGTTTGTTTTTTTTTCGGTGTTTTATCCTCCGCCCTCCCACCTCACTCCCAGTATAGAATCTTAACATTGACAACTAGCTTGGAAAAAAGATTCAGTCCAACATATTGTATTATAGATGAAGAAACTGAGACTTAAAATGTTTAGTTACAGATCTGAGCCAAAACTAACCTAGTGTGCTGATTATCTGTTTATTGTCTTATCTTATAAATCACTTTCAGAATTATCCCATTTATTTGATGTGTCTCCACGGAAAGAGAAGTCTTTTAAAATATAATAAGAACTGAAAAATCTTTTTATGCATAAAAGTCTAAACTGTATTCTCAAAAGGGTTCTTGTTTTCTTTAATCCTTTTAAACTATCTTTTACCATCTGTGCATTAGCTTCTCTTCTACAAGCAAATCTAGAAAAAGAAATTTCTCTATTATATTCTGTCAAATTGAATCACTTATTAATTGAAAACTTAAAGAATTATTGTAATCATTTACTACTTTCCTTTAATGATTTTCAAATTTTGACATGGAGCCAAATACC
This sequence comes from Eulemur rufifrons, assembly GCF_041146395.1. Classification (NCBI taxonomy): domain Eukaryota; kingdom Metazoa; phylum Chordata; class Mammalia; order Primates; family Lemuridae; genus Eulemur; species Eulemur rufifrons. The sequence goes on along the minus strand of NC_090997.1, from coordinate 18,970,479 downwards.
TTTCTGAGCACAAAAATCGAGCAACTTACAGAGGTGATAGATATTTGGCAAGATTTGCAGATAAAATGGATTTTTTAAATGTATGTCTTTGAGGAGTTTCTCTTATGGCATATACTTAAAGACATCACACTTAAAAGAAAGCTTGAAGCAATATCATGTTCATAAAAATTAACTGCTCTCTTACCTAATGTACAAGACCTGAATTCATGTTTTAAAATGCTTCTCCTATAGCTACTGATATCAGAGTTGCCTAAAACTTTACAATAAATTTTTGTAATAATAAGATTGAAGGAGTCATCAAAAGGCCTAATGTTTATTTCTTTACATAATTTCTGTACTCCAAAGGTGGTAGTTCAGTTAGGAGATAGCACTATTTATAAAAGCAAGTTATGGCTCTGGTATGATTCATTCTTCTCATTTGTCCAGTCATTTTAGAGTCAGGGATTCGGCAGGAAGGTGATGAAACATTAGGCAGGGGTAATGAAGGAAAAGTGTGATGAAGGGACTATCTCCAAAGATGCAGGCAGAGTTAAGGGTAACTGGCAAGGAATGGTGCCTCTCACTGGCCAAACCCAAGCAGAAGCAAGAGAGTGAGAGAAGCCTTCTGTGAAGTCCACAAAAGTCCACTGCAGCTTCCAAGTATACAGAGCAAGCAGGGTGGTGGATGAAGAGTGAATCTGAAAGGGGCAATGAGGGAATATCCAGCCCATTCTCTCACCTGGACTCATTACTTTTTGTGCACTCCCTTAGCATTTTATACTGGTCTGAGAGTATTTAGCACATCTTATATTTAATATTTCATCATGTATGTATTAATATTTATGTCTCTCAGTCTATGAGCATTTCTCTCTGGGATTGCTTTTCTTCCTTTCCAGGGATCAAGAGATGGTTTGTTTGGTGTAAAGCCCATTGCAAGGACAACAAGGTAGCAGGGGACAAGGTATGGGGTGTGGAGAGGCAAGCGCACCTCCTTACGGCACAGTCTAGATAAAGGTTTCCCACCTCCCTGGGAGGCTCATTTGAGAGGGGTTGTGGGGGTCACAGCTACAGTAGCACAGATTCATTCTCTTACTTTTATTAGCCTATAACTATGGTTAACACAGATTGTTCTTCTTTTCACAAACTCATTTGTTCCACATAACTTTCTTTTTCCACTGAGCCTCCCATAGTGTTGGTGTCCCATAAAGCAAGGAAAAGAGCAACACAAGAAATGGGTATGAATGCTGCCCTGAAAGCCTGAAACTATTTTAAAACCACTTCAGTCTCCTTAATTGCTACATATATGCAAAGATCTATCATATGTCAGAGAAATTACAGATGTGCCTTTCGATCTATGCTTGAAAAAGTGTCATTTGTCTTGTAGAGCAGAACTCTGGGGATACAGTGATATGGTATTTATTCATTAATGCTTGTCCAAGTCCTCCTAACTAGGTTGTATTAGATGAGCTTCTCATCATGTAAGCTGACCAAAGCTTCTACCTGAACATGACCAGAGTGCCAAATAGTAAAACCAAATGAAGCAAATTTAATTTTATCAAACATGTTTCATTTGCAGTCATGATATGTACTTAAATGAAAAATTAAAGGCAGGCATTAGTATACATTAATGTGCACATTTTTTTCCTCTCTCTCATATATACTACTCAGCTCTGGTTTAAATGTTTGCATATTGGTGTATGTCTTGGATCTTTTCTTTGTCCCTTTTGGGGTACTTGTGTGGAGCCATATACTTTCTCTCATTGTGCTCAGAATCCTAAAGTGAATGAGTAGAAATGCTGATTCAATAGTTTTTATTCTTTGTTTTATAACTACAGAAATATTATAGTTATCTAGAAGTCTAACATTTGAAATCCAACTCAAATGTAAGCTAAAATAAACAAGAATAACACTAATAGAAAGCTTTCTGTTATATTAAGTGAAGTATCCCAAGAATGGAAAAACAAGCATCACATGTACTCACCAGAAAATTGGTTTCCCTGATCATCACCTAAATACACATCTGGGAACGACACCAATCGGATATCAGACCGAGGTGGGGGGTGGGGGAGGGGATGGGGGTATGTCTACACAATGAGTGCATTGCACACTGTTTGGGGAATGGTAATGCTTGAAGGTGCTGACTCGGGAAGGGGGTTGGGGAAGGGAGGGACATATACCTACATGATGGGTGCAACGTGCACTACCTGGGGAACAGACACGCCTGGAGCTCTGACTTGGGGGGAAAGGCGGTACATGGGCAACGTATGTAACCTGCAATTCTGTATCCCCCATAACAATAAGATGAAATAAAAAAAAAAAAAGAAAGCTTTCTGTATGTCTCTGCAGTAACCTGATATAAAACAAATAAATAAGAAAAACCTTTCTGAACCCCTCCACAGTAGGCTTTTGCATGTAACTCCATAAGAGAAGTCTTCAAAGGGGGCTGTTAACAGTATTTTTGTATTTCTCTAGCAAACAGGTTACCCGGTTTCCTAGCACATAACACATTTATGACAACAGTATGACGAAGCAACCGATAGCTCAGACTTTGGAGTCAGATGTACCTTTCATGTGGTTCAGTCACAGGTTTCTTCCCTCTCTGTGCTTCAGTTTTCTCACTGTAGTGGGCAGCCCCTGAGTTGGTCTCCAATGATTCCTGCTTCATTGGCATTCATGCCCTGTGGAGTCCCCATCCCTTGAATGTGGACTAGGTATAGATACTCACTTTTTTTTGTTTTGTTTTGTTTTTCCTCCCTCCTCCACCTCCTCTGATACTCACTTTTAACAAACACGATACATCAGAAGCAGCGAGATGCCATCTCTGAGATTAGGTTATAATCTCCACTTTGTAGGCTCTCTATCACCTTTTTTCTATATCAGAATCCTTATTCAGGGGCAGGTGAGCTGCACACATTGTAAGCAGCCTCATGGAAAAGCCAATATGGCAAGGAACCAATGTCTCCAGCCAGTAGACAGCAAGGATGTGAGGCCTGTCAACAACCAAGTGAGGGAGTTTGGAAGTGAATCTTCTGAGTCCTACCAAGAACTGTGTGAGTGAGCTCAAAAGTGGATCCTCCCCAATGGAGCCTTGAGATGACTGCATTCTGGCCAGCTCCTTCATTGCAGTCTTGTGAGAGAAGCTAAGCCAGAGTCTCACAACAAAGGTGCTCCTGGATTCCTGATGATCAGAAACTGTGAGATAAATGTGTGTTGTTTTTGAACCACTAAGTCATGGGATAATTTGTTACATGGTAATAGATAACACAGATGTTAGCAATGAAAGTGTGGTGTCGTTTTAACAGATACCTAAAATGTGGAAGTGGCTTTGGAACCAGACAGTGAGTGGGCTTTGAGTAAAGTGTTAGTTAACACTTAATGTGCCTTGAGCACACTGCAGAATTTTGGACTTGGAGGACGCAGTGGGTGTGGGCTTGTAGGAAAGTAAGAAAAATCTAAATGAGTTAATGCATGAAAACATTTAGCATAGTGCCTAGTACATAGTAATCCACTGAACAAATAATATAAAAAACAAATTCATTGATGGAAGCCAGCAAAAAAAGCAATAACTGAGAATATTGAATGGTTGCACTAAAATTATAAAACTAGATAAGAAAGCAAAAAAACAGGCACATTTGGTTAGAAGAAAACATCTCAGCCACCCATAGATGAAGACATTCGTCTCTTGGTATCCGCAGGGGATTGGTTCCAGGAATCCCACAGATACCAAAATTCGTGAATGCTCAAGTCTTGCAGTCAGCCATGCAGAATTTATGGATGTGAAAAGTTGACTCTCTGTATCCACAGGTTTTGCACCCTACAAATAATGTATTTTCAATCTGCAGTTCGTTGAATTTGTGGACGTAGACTCCAGGGATACGGAGGACCAACTGTAATTGTATTTCTGCCCTGTACTTTTTGCAAATAGTCTTGTCATCTAACATACATAAAACAGAATTCATCAACATTTTCTCAAAATCAGTAACTTATAATTTTTCTGTTTCTGTTGACATACCCCAACTTCTCTAGTTATGCCATCTGGAATCTACAGTCTTCTCACTTCCTTGCTTTCCAACCCCTCATTAAAAATATGATCACATATTTTTCCCTTGTTGCTCTAATGCATGACTTTTATAGACTTCTTAATGTACAACCACCTTTGCATTTGTTGAATAAATCCTAATTTTTCATGCTATTTTTAAAAACAAATACTTATTCTTTCACTGATACATTCAATAAATATTTGAATGACTACAAAAATAAGCAAACAGGACACTTCTATAATGCCTTGTTAACTCATTGTCTGTTTCCTAAATGTTAGTGTTCTCATAAAGTTTATTTTTGACTTTGCTCTTTTTTTCACCCCAACTTGCTGTCCTGAGCAGAACTATATTACCAGATAAATGTGGGAAGTGAAGACGAGAAATCAAGTATGGTTCCCAAGTTCAGTCCTGGTACCTGGAGATACAGAGGCCAATGCTGGTAGTCACAGACAGAAAGGATTTTAGTCATATTAATTAATTAATTACCGAATCCTGTTGGTTCTTCTAAATGCCTTCTCTACCCATCACTTCCTTTATTTAATATTTTAAGTACCTCTGCCCAGGCCCTGTTCATACTACCCCTAGCCTTCTTGAATAGTTGCACAGCTTATGCCCTGCATATGACTAAAATTCTTTAAAGACACTACTATAGACTGTTGTAATGAAGTATTTAAGCTCCGGCATCAGACAGATCTGATTTGAATTCCAGCTCTGATTTGAATCCTAGTTATTTCACTGTGCATCCCTGAATTAGTTGCCTAACCTCCTCAGGTCTTAATTTCCTCATCAGTAGAATGGAGATCATATCAATAGTACCTATTTTATGGAGTTGTTGTGAGGATATAAAACATGTAAAATGCTACTCCTGTCATATAGTATACAGAATGTTAGCTTATGAGAACTTTCACGGAATAAAATAATAACCAAGACTTTGCAAGTAAGAGCTTTCATTCTAAAAAGGAGTGTTAGGCATGCAAAAATATTAATAGAACTATATATATAATAAGGTAGCATGAAATAAAAGTATATGCAAAATGCTTTAGGAGAACAGAGAAAGGTGCAATAAATTCTGTTATAGGTAAACTTATTTCTGTGATTATATGATTTTGGCAAGACATATTTTGTATTTTAGTTGTTTTGTTAAAACAATGGGTAGCTTTAGAAAACTTATTTTAGAAGCAGTGACAGTCATGGGACTACTTTTATTAAAAAAAAAAAAATCCCAGGAAGATGCCTGGTAGAAGAATTTTCAAAAAGAACAATCAAAAGCTGTTCCTTCCTCAATTCTTCTCCAGTGCTTTCTACCGTCAATAAAACTCATGCCTAATGGGTGCAGTGCACACTGTCTGGGGGATGGCTACGCTCATAGCTCTGACTCAAGAGTGTTAAGGCAATATAAGTATTGTATCCCCATAATATTCTGAAATTTAAAAAAAAAATAAAAAGAGGTGAGAATTACCATTGTCCCCAAACAAATGTACCAGCAGCTTTCTGGAAGAAGGCACCATGTGTCTCAGTGAAGTAAGGCTCAGGTGCCTATATGGAATTTTCAATTTTACTGGCCCTGCCTTCAAAGGAGGCTACCCTGCTTACATGTTCTGATTGGGTCTTGAAAATATGAAGATGCATGAAGGAGGATGAGATTCCATTATATAACCTCGAAGCGGTTTTAGGATTTCCATTATTGGTGTCCTAAGGTAAAAAGATGATAAATAAATGATGCTAAATAAAGTTATCTGCAATGCTCATATGTTCTACCTGCTATTAATAGTATAAAATGTGCCTGTTGCTTTGTCTTGATGTTATGGAACTGAAAAAGAATAGCTACTTAATTTTGAAGGGACAAAACATGTTTTTAAAAACACAAAACAAGTATTCTTACAATGAAAGAAAAAAATATGTATTCTTGCCTGGATAAGAACTGAATCAATATATGAATAGTCAAATCTACTATAAATGCTTTTGTTTAATTAAATGTAGTTTTTTTCTTTTTATTTTGAAATATATATTGATTTAAAATGTTTATCTTTGTTAGTAATTAAAGAAGTGTAAGGTTTTTAAAAAGCTTACAGCATTTTTTTTCCTTAGGTGAGAATAATGATGGATAATGCCCAATGTTCAGTGATGACGAGGTGAAGCTGAATTTGGAATTCTCATTTTCTGTTGGTGCCATGGTGTCACTCTCTCAGAAAAGAAAATAGCCAAAGATAGCAAGTGATATAAAGATCTTCATCTCCCTTGGCCCTGTAAACCCTCTCTGGGGAATTTATACTCAAGAAATGTTTCAATATAACCAAAATATTTCAAGAGAGATCATAGTAGAATATTTCTAATAGCAAAAAATAAGAAGGAAAAAATGTAAAAGTTCACAATAGGAAAATGATACTACAAATTTGGAACTATTGTGATATCACACAGGCATTAAAAAGATATTCAAACTATGTGAACACATGAAAAATCATTAAGTGAAAAACTAGACAATAAAATGATATGCATACATTAGTTGCAATTACATAAAATACACATATATAGAGTCAAGGGCTAATAAGTTAAATGCAAAAATGAAAATGAATTTTATGGTTATGAGATCATAGATATTTTTCTTTTTCAAATTTTGTTTTAGTTGTACATCATTTTTTTCAAAAGTAAGTAAAACAAGAAACAAATCTAAAATTTTTCCTTTAAATATCTTCTAACATATCCTCATGTGAACTTCATTCTAATCCATTTATCAATTTCTTATTTTTATTACATTTATTTTATTTTTCATTCTCCACATTTTAGATGTTGGGGAAAATGAATAGTTGTGCTTTCATATCTGTGAGTCTGGGTCCTTTGAGAAGCACACACCAAAATGGGATTAAATGTGTGAGAATTGTATTAAGGGAAATGCCTGTGTGAAAGGAAATAGGGAGGGAGTCGACAAAGGTATGGGAAGCTGTCAGACCATGAGGGAGGGAGAGTGCCAGAGATCTCTGGATGGAAGCTACTTAAACTGCTCCATAGTCTCAGAAAGGTCAACAAAATCCTGGGCAAGTACTTCAGGCAAAGTCCTGGGACAAAGAGGTTCCAGTGTCTTCCTGAAACCTAAGTGTAGCACTCAGTCTATGGCAGAGACAGACCTCTGGAGGTGTGGCCTTGGAGCAAACATGGTGCTGGAACTTAAAATTCAGCTCCCATAACCACTGGTCAATTACCCCCTCCTAGTAGAAGGTCTGGTAGGCATATTCTCCAAGATGCTGTGGTGCACAAGCATGATATAAAGTCATATGTACGATAGATAATACATATGACTTATCAGTCTGTCTGTCCTGAACATTTCATAATGGCTAAAAAGTAATAATGAGTGCTAAAGGAAAAATTTCAAAAGTATTTAAAGTCAAGAGATGAGAGTCGAAGTGAAATATTATTTGGAACCATTTAAATAGCCATGCTTCTGTTTCTTGACCTTAATCATACATAGCTAAGAAAAAAACTGGCAAGCAGGTGCTAAGTGGCCCGTCCTAGGTTATGTGTTCAATCAAATATCTGTCCCTGTGTTCTAACTAGTATGTTGTACAAGCTAGTGAGCTGCAATATTTAAACAATGAGTCACACATTCTCTTCATAAGATCTCCCCCAAGACCTTGGACACTGGTGCCAAGTAGTCTAAGACTCAACTTCCAGTTCTATAACTTACTTGCTGAATGGCTTTAGAGAAGAAATGAATTTTCTTTCAGCCTTAGCATTCATAAAAATAACTAGAAATAACTGGAAAAATTATACCCACTTCAAATAATTATACCTACTTCATCCTCATCATCATTAGAATATATTTAAAACACCTACTTAACCGTACTTACATGTTGGCAATCAGCAAATATTAATTCCCTTCCCCCCATGCATGCACACACGCTCGCACGAGCTTTGATCCGGGCAAGAGGCTCTTTTGTTCACTATGGTTCCAGAATAAATCCAGCCTCCTCAGAGTCTCCTCTACAGTCATATATCCTCAAACCCCATTTATCTCTCATTTTGGCCAGCCCAAGCTTCCTGTCCAGTCAAGCTGGTCCCCTCAGGGTCTTCCAAACATACCATATTTATTTTCAACATCAAATATTGCATCTGTTGTCCCCTTTTTTCCTTCCTTTCTACTTTTCTAAATTTTACGCACATCTTATCTTTTTATGGACCCATTCATCTCTCACTGTGCTGAGCTTCTACCATACTTATTGACATACTGTTCAATTTGGAAGTAAATATTAACAGTATATGCTTGCCTCACCACCATCCACCATCTTTTATACTCCTTGGAACCCAGGAAAATATATTAAACCCATGGTAGATTCTGAATTAATTTTAATTTAATAAATAGATGTTCCCTACATGACAGCTGACCCTATTTGCATTCCATAAAGCTTTGTGCTATGGTGTATTTGTAAATCTATACACATGCCAATAATTTAAATGCATAAAAAGATTTAATTTGTTGTTATAATCAGTTTACCTGGTTCAGAGGCATGTTTGTGAAAAAGAGCAATCAGAAGTAATCTCTGAAATAATACTCTACTGCAGCATTATTGCAGTATTACTGTAATGTTATTGTAAATTTAGAAGAAATTATTAATAATAGAACACTTGTAAGTGTGCAAATGAATTAATGTGTTCTCACATGTGCTCAATGGAATGTAAGAAATGCAGACCTTAAAACCCCTGATCTAGAGTTTTATCCTATAACCAAATAACAAAATCCATTCAATCTTTAGAAACTTTAAAAACAAACTAATATCTGAAAATCATCAAATATTATTTTAGTATACACTCACATCCAATTAAGACCCATCAAGATCTCACACAAAACAAATCTCTAGACCCAGCATGATATGCTTTTAAGTTTAAATGGCCACTATCTATAGGTCCCATACATTTCAAAGAACATAGTTCCTAAGAAAAACCATACTAACGTACAGAGAAGAAATAATATAGCAGGAGAAAAAGTCCACTGGCAAATTTCTATCAATAATATGGGATATGATGAGATATGATATGTCAGCATGCCATGACATAATGTTTTGTTTTTAGGTGTCCCTTGCAAGGGTCCCATGGTCCATGGAATATGCAGAACAAGAGGCAAACGCTAGAAAGAAGAGACTTTATTTTTTTAACTTAGGATTTACTCTATGTGCCTTACATAACTGGGTATAATAAAGACAAATTTGAAGCTATGAAGTCAGGAATGAAATACATTTACTTGCCTAAGACAAGTACCTTTGGGGGAAGGGAGGATAGCATATCTGAGGGAAGAGCTGGACAAGAGAGCCTGGAGCTACATTTTGGGAAATCTTCAAACTGCTGGTAAAAAGAATATTACATTTACCGATGGGGCTTTTATAAAGTGAAAAGTAGTGTTTGTATAATGCTTTAAATTCCTTAGGGGAAGGTGTAATGTAGATACAAATAGGCAAACTATGAAATCCAAATCCAACATTTCCGGAGGGGTTGACTTTGTCTAAGCAGCCATCCTTTCCCTGCCCTACCAGTTTTCCTTCAGAATCATTTTCACTTGCCCTAAAATTTCAAAAAGAGAACAGCCCACGATATTGAACACCCCTGCAGGTCAGCTGTCTTTTCTCCAACAGTTATATCTGGCAAAGCGAAGGAAAAGCCGAAAATACAGGAGCTGTTTTATAAGAATGGGTGCTTAGGAGGAGAGCAGGGAGGATCGGTGAAGAAAAGTCTTTCCTTTGGCTATTCTGTTTCACTTTCCACAGGGGGACTATTTTCTTCATCGTTTATACCAACTGACAAGTACAAGCACTTTGGGCCCTAACTGAATGTGAACATTGTCAAAAGGAATTGGGCTAACGGAAGGCATCTGCAGCTCCACTCCCTCTGCATTCTGGCGGGGGCCACTTCTGCCGGTGTGGCAGGGAGGCTGGTGGGCAGACGCCCCCCCAGATGGATCCTCACATACTGTGTGCATCATGACCAACCATAAAAACAGTCACGATGAATCAGCTGTGCTGCAGCGAGGCTCCTTGGATCCTTCACATTCGATTTCCATCCGGCTGACATCTGCAGGTTGTAGTCAGTGGCTCGATTAAGCAGACGTTCAGAACCAACCCACAAGTCACTGACTGCCCGTGACTCACTCCCCGGCTGAACGACTGATTTGAAAGGTTTTACAGGTTTGAGAGAGCTCATGGTAGACCAGACAGTGTTTGCAAACGGGTAAGGGTTTCATTTTTAAAGAATATCGGTGTATCAGTAAACGCTTCCTGACCTCTTGAACAAACTGTTGCTAGAAGGGGTCTGAGGGCTTCAAGAGGAGAAAAATCCAACCAGTCAGGAATTCCAATACAAATACCAATTTAGAAAATGAGCTAATCCACCTTGACAACATGTTGTCACTGCAGAGTTGCAAAAAGGAATTATGCATAAATACGACTTTAAATATTAGAGGCCCCGCAATTTAACAGCTTAAGTTTGCTTCAAAGGACTGCAGGGAAGAGCAGTAGGTTTCAGGTGACAGCTTGGAATTCACTGGTTCTCCACTCTGCTCGGGTACAGGTCTGACAGGAACACGAGCTTTCCAACTTGTTTCAAACTGAAGTATTATGAAAAGGTAAATTATGTTTTGTATTCATGACTGAAAGCATTTTACTTTAAAGCCAGTGCGGCTGACGCTGTCAAGGTAGAGATTCAAGTTTTATGTACAATGCCTCCAGCCCAGCCGATGTGAGTGAGGCAACATGACAGCTTGTAATAAGTAATTTTTATACAGTTACATTTATCACTCAAGTAGGCTTGGCAATATTAAACACAGACCTTAAAATACTACTGAAGAGGAGGACAGGGGCTGGAGGCCATGGAGGCGTTTCCCTGCTCTCAGTGCAAGTGCGGGTTTGTGCAGATTTTTTTTTTTTCTGCCGTGTATTCCTGTTAATAAGGCACTTTTTAAGATATGCATCCAAATGCTTTCCTACTGTTAATATATCACTAAGAGGTTAAGAATGGAATGACCCCATTTGGCCCAAAGGATGTTATTTCAGGCTTTAATGAATTAGAGATTGCTACCATTTTCAGGTGAAAATCAATTGCCTCAATTAACAAATTTCTACCAATCCAAATATTTACAAAATGGAAGGCCCCGAGTCTGCAATTTCTGCTGCATTATACCTTTGTTTCCCCTAAAGCTGTTCCCTTTGCGTTCTCATTAGCATCTCATTTTTGCTAAAGCCACAAGGCCGGCTATGTCTCTGTAATGGCATGAGGCTTTCCTGCCTTCAGAAGCTGATGATTTGGATATTCTTTCTCTAAGAGTTTCTATACAGTGCAGTTTTGCTTTTTATTATTTATTCAAATATGTTTAAAGTTGGGAAAGTATAGGAATTAATCTAATTTTATCTGAAATGAGTATACAAACAAATATATATATATATAACCTGATATGAAAAAAATGTACTAACACAATATACCCTTTAAGAGTTTTAAGAAACTTTATTCATTTTTACCTATTTAATCCTCCTACTATCTTTATGAAGTGGATACCATTTTTAAGCTTCTGTATCTATTACATAAGAAAATTCAAGTACAACAAGGTTAAGCAATTTTTGAAAGGTCACACATCTAATAAATAGTGCAGCACAGGATATGAACTCAGGCAGTCTGATTATAGAATCTGTACTCTTAACCACTATATTAAACTGCCTTTAAAAGCAAAATTTAGGGGGAAAGAGGCTCTAATAAAATAAAATGTTCATTCCTTTTAGCTGAATTAAATATAGGAAACTTGGTTCATCAGAAGAACGCTATGGTCACACCAATTTGCACTTATCCATTAGAAGACATCGGGTACTTCTGTGAGCGTTTAAATGGGCTTCCCACGTCTTTCTTTTGGGTTGCCTATAAATAAAGCAAATAAAAAAAGCAGACGAAGTACTTTTCCCCCAAACCCTAGCTGAAACAAGCTCAATTGAGTTACTTTGGATTCATTTGAACTATGAAGTCAAAATGCATTTAACCTATGTACCCAGAACTTAACCACAAATTTCCACCGTGGCTCCCAATCATTTATTCCACAGACATTTATTGAATGCCTATTATGTGCCAGGCACATGCTAGGTTCTATGGAAATGAAGATGAACAAAACTAAATATAGTTCTTTTTCATGGAATATATAGTCTAGTGATGTTGGCCCAGTATGTTTCAACAGCTGTACTAGATAATGAAGACACAGATAAAATAGACATGATTCCTGCCATTAAGAAACCGACATCTACAAGTGGGAGGTAGATATATAAATAAATGAGCAGCATTAGTGTTCAAATTGCTGTTTTAGATGTCTGTATGGTAGACTAAGTTATTAAAGAAATTTACAGATATGATATTGGGATCAATTGTTCCTTATTCCCCAACTATAAAAGAATCTATCATTCAAAATAGCAAACCCATGTTTAAGAGATATAAACAATTATATTTTTCTTTGAGCTCATTCAAACATGATGATGGAAACTGCTATAGTCTGAATGTTTGTGTCCCCCCCAAAATTTATAAGTTGAAATCCTAACCCCCCGGGTGATAGTATTAGGAGGTGGGGCTTTTGGGGGAAGTGATTAGATCATGAGAGTAGTAACCTCATGAATGGGATTAATGCCCTTATTTAGAAAAGAGGCTCCAGAGGAGCTTGCTTTCTTCTTCTACCATGTGAGAACACAGTGAGAAGGTGCATTCTGCGAACCAGGAAGTCAGCCCTCATCAGACACCAAACCTGCTGGTGCCTTGATCTTGGACTTCCCAGCCTCCAGAACTATAAGAAATAAATTTCTGTTGTTTATAAGTTACTCAATCTATGCTATTTCATTATAGCAATTCAAATGGACTAAGACAGAAGCTAAAGAATACATTAATTCTAGTTCTTACCAACACCAAATATAAATTTCACTGCCATCCCTGAAAATTACATCTACTGTTTTTAAGTCACCAACTTCATGTGTTGGAAAGAAAACCAGATCTGAACTCTGGAAACTTCTGAATGAAAGCAAGAACTACCATCGCTCTTCTACAAGCAGGAAAACTGGAACAGAGAAGTCAAGCTTCTGTTCTGATTCCACCCAACCAAGAGAGAAAATTTGGAAAAAAAAAGCTAATGTGTGAACCAGTCTTTTTTCTGGCATTTGGGTAGGGACAGGGAAAATATTTATCCAAATGATTGCATTTTAACATTGCCAGTGAACTCACCCCCATTTGGATACTTAATATAATTCTAATTTCTCTACATCAATGGTTCTCAAACAGGGGTGATTTTGTCCCCCAGAGGACCTTCAGTAATGTCTGGAGACATGTGTGCTTGTCAAAACACTACTGGCATCTAGTGGGTAGAGGGCAAGGCAACTGCTGAACATCCTACACCACACAGGACAGCTCCCACAACAAAGAATTTTCTGATCCAAAATATCAATAGTGCCAAGGTTGAGAAATCGTGCTCTACAGACAGCACAAATCTGGAAATAATTTGGATTCTTACTATCTCCAAACACAGCACATAGACAAGTCCTACTGACTACTAAGAGCTTCAGCTCAAATGCAATCACGTGGCACCTCTCAGACCTCTGGGGAGTGCTGCTAGAGAGTGGTCAGAGAGCAGGAAATGGCTTCTAATTAGTAGTGTCCTCACAGGATACAACTGCAGAAGACAATTTCCTGTCCCCTTATTTGATGGGAAGATTAATCTGTTACTAAATTCCAGATGAGGAAGATTTTCAAAAGTTTCAAATAGCAAGAGTATAGCCGTAGAGAAGGCAATTATGTGCAATTTGTACAGTGTTCGACAATCAAAATGTAAATATGATGAGTTTATTGCAGTAAATGCATACGGCATGTTTACCTTAAAGAACATCAGGCCGCAGAAATTCTAATGGGGTCTGACAGTTGAGAAGAATTATCTTTTCATATTGCAATTTTTATCTGTGAGATGAAAAGGAAAAATAAGACAAGATATTCACTCCTAGGGAACTATTATCTGTGGGGTTTTTTTTTTCCTGATAAGGAGCAATATAGGTATGGGGCTTTAAAGAGATAGAGATTTGATAACTTCAGTGTTCTAGGAAGATTTATCTGCACAGAGACAATTAATTTTGTTGCATCCACAGTGTTCTATACAACATCTAAAACACGATCAGCTCCTCAATAAACGTTGTCTCCCTGTCATATAATAATGTATATACCTAGTGTAGCATTCAATTTTCGTCTTCATTTCCTGGGTCTGAAAGGCTACTCAGAACTTTGATAGCAAAAAGAGTTTGCTAATTTCTGCTGGGAAGTAAAAACCTAGCTTCCATCTTTGCTTACATGTAAAACAGCCAGCTCAGTTTGGCAGAAAGTAGGCATTCAACAAATAGTATTTTCCTTCCATCTTGTTCCTTGTCTCCTGTGCCACGGAAGGTTTTCCTTCTCTAGTGCTAAAACTTACAGAGCCAGAATAAAAAGGCTGGGATCGTTACATAATGGGATAACCCACAATAAATATATTTTGATTCAAATGCCACCTCCTGGGAGTACATTAGGGGGGTGTGGTTTTGCAATAAGATGGCAAAATAGAAAACTCAGAATACAATAAATACTGGCCTTGTTGCTGCCTTCTCGCTAAAACCAAAATGCATACCTACCCAGGCTTCAAACCAGAACACACAAGATGCAGCCTACTCCTAATATGATCAACCCTCCTCCTGCATTTGTCAACTGCATGCCTTTTAACATTCTGATTGGAGAGCCCCCACAGTGCATGTGAGACAGACGGGCTCTTCATGGCTGGCTGACAGTGCCTGCCCATCAAAACAGTATGCCGGGAGCACCTGACATGGATCACGTCACTGTCACGTAGCTATTTACCTGATGAAGTAGTTCACCAGCTAACCATGCCATAAAGCTTCCAGTTCACACTGCAGCTGCAGTGAAATGTGATGCTTGTAAGCTGTTCAAACCACCCGGAAGCCAAATTCTACTCTAGGTAGCACCTAAGTTTCACTTCATTTCAGTAAAGTGACAAAAAGTAGTTATGATTCTTAGGAAACTTGTTCTGAGTGAAGCAGCTGTTGAGAGATTGTGCTTTGCATTTGGATATTGGAAAAGATCACAGAAATGGGGTAATGTTAAACATGAAGTACACGGTGTTGCCAATTGTAGGAAATATAAAATCTTATTATTTTACAAAACTTTTGGAGGAGGAAGCCTTATAAATTATGACATCTCATTTTCCTAATTATGGATTAGGAAAATGAGAGCCAGAGTGGTACAGTAACTTAGCACAATTCCCTACTTTGAAATCCTTTGAGCTTGCCAACATTCCACCTCCTCTCATAAAAATTGGTCAGCATTCATAAATAGAAAACCAAGGTTTAACCATAGAATTTATTATATTGATACAATTGCTGTGGAGGACAATTTGGCAATATCTATCAAAATTACAAATATAAATACCCTTTATTGCAGCAACCTCATTTTTAGTCATGTATCTTACAGCAACACTTGCTCATGTACAAAATTAAATTTGTACAAGGTTATTTGTTTGCAAAGTTGGAAACAACCCAGGTGCCCAACAATAGGGAACTGATAGACTATAGTATGCCACACAATGTAATGAAATACTATGCAGCTGTATAAAAGAAAAAGAAAGCTCTCCGTGTTGATATGGAAAGAGCTCCAGAAATATATATTTTATGTTACCTTTGTGTAAAAAGGGAGTTCATAAGAATGTATATTTGTATTTGCTTTTATATATTAGAAGTATATACAAGAATCTAACAGGTGATTATCTAGAAGAAGCAGTAGAGATAACAACAGTTCCTTGAGTAAACCTTCTCTAGGTACACTTGATTATAACACTCTTTCTTCTTAGATCATACGAGTATACTACTCAGTTAAAAATAAATGTAATATTTTGAAGAATAAAAAATATATAGATAAATTCCATGAAGAAAATAGATTTGCCATTAGCTTTTGAAAAGCTTTTTGCTACTCTTATAAAAATCATTCACACTAATGTTCAGGGATTGCTTAACTGCATACTATTCCCTGTTTGTATTCACAATTTAAAAGGAAACTTCTGCCTTATTCTTCTCCTCTGCTTCCCAGTTCCCCAGCCCTGCATATACACACATACTTACTATTACCCCTAATAATACAATTTCAGCCATGCTGGTAAATTGGTTCTGGGTTTATCAGATGGCTAATCCACTCTATCTCACCACAAGCTTAGCTCTCATACACAGCCTTGAAAAATAATGGAGAAATCCCTTGGAAAACATTGAACAGAGAGTCAGCTTATCTACAAATCTTGGATCTGGGTCTGTAATCCCTAAATTCACTTTTCATACTCCTCTGTTGTATCCTCTTTCTTCGCTTTACTTTGACATACATGGAAGCTATTAAGCAAAAAATATAACTAGGTTTGAAATCCATTGTGTAACTTTGATGTTGGATATGAACCTGATTCTAACTATGGTTTCAGAACAGTTTACTAATCTATAAAAGGGGACTAGTAACTTCAAATGACAGTTATAAGGACTAAATGTGATAATGCAGGTAAATGTTAGTGCAGTACCTAGCACATAATAAGCACTAGATCAATGTTAAATTGACCTGCTGTCTGTTCCTTTTCATTTCTTCTCTTGTGAATGCTTAACTAGTAATAAGATATTCAGAATTAGGACCTATTAAAATATACTGCTGTTTCTTCTATTTCTAAGCAAACAATCATTGCATATGAAGTCCCACATAGCCAGTGCTATACTTGGTGCACTTCAAATCAGATCACATTTGTTTTCAATGCTTTCACTGCCCAGAACTTTTAGGTATAGCTGTGCATCTCACCTCCCTTGAAGCTCTGGACTTTGAGGACAGCCCCAGGAAATCCACTTGGGATTAAACTCAAAAGAAAGCTTGGGGTTGCCTAAGGGAGGTCTGCTTTAATGAAAAAAAAATTACAGGTGATGTGTCTGTTATATGCTTCCATAGAGCTAGGGACAAAGTCTGAGATGGTCCTAGTTAAGTCCAGAGGCTCTAAAACTCTACCGTCATCGCTCATAATCATCTATAGAAAGGAAGACTAAAGGTGAGTTGCACCATGTTTACATGGAGGAGGCATAATTATGCCATCTTTCAGGTTTTCTATGTCACCTCAAGCCAATTTTGAACCCTCTAAGCCAAAAGATTTTCAGGACTACCTCACTCTCCCACATTCCTATCACCTACCCCAGCTCTTCTGAATGTTCTGGGATCTTTCAAAGTCACTCTGGCCAAGAAGTAAGCAAGGTTATGTAATTACAAAATGGTCGCTAAGTGCTCTAGTCAGTAAAAAATAATAATAATTTGAGGACATTTTCTGTTGTCAGACCAAGCAGTCACCAGGCAACCAAGTTTCTCCTCGACTATGACAATTCAGTCAGAACACAAAGTAACTGCATCTCCCATGTTAAACCAGTTAACTTCAATCAAACAATCAAATTAGCTCAACTGTGGTTAAATCTAATTGATGTTATGACAATTAAGCCTTAAACACCCTTCCCATTCGGTCATAGAAACCGGGACCCGGTATTCCCCTCAGCGGTTAAACTTTTAAAACCCAATTTTTTTGCTTTAAATCACACCAGAAGAAGAGACCAGTGATACATTGTATCTTATTTCTGGTTCAGCACCAACTACATGCCTAACCAGGTAAATTGCTTGGCACCAATCTTCCTAACTTAAAAAAAAAATGTTGTTAAAACATTAAGGACAGAGTAATTATGATAATTGAGATAATAACAAAGAACCTGATTCCCCTTCTGCTTTGAGGAACAACTATACCTCAACCTTGCTTTCCCACCCCTGGAGGCAATGGCTAACTTGTTAACTTGGGCACACCAGTTTCAGTTATCAGTCCTCAATTTCTGCTTTAAGAATAGACAAAAATCAGGTCGAATAATAAGTACAAGTGTTATGGAAGAAATCAATGTTTGCTAATGCTTTCAGATCTTGATTGAAAACTGCCTGGGGGAGAACATTTTTTAATAATTATGTTTGCATTCTGTTCACATAAATTCACTCAATTTTCAATGTGGTTGAGGCACAGCTCACCCTCGAATTTTTCCCATTAAGTTCTACCTTGAGAAAAATCTTGTGGAAGCATGTATAGAGTGTTGTTTTGTTATTATTACTTTTTTTTTTTTGAAAAGTAGGTTTTGAGAAATTTATTTTCTTAGAAGATAAAAACGTGTAATTGAACAGTAGTTGAAAACATCCTGTTGAAAATACATTCCTTGTCTCTAGATAAGGTAGATTTAGGCAAATGTAGTTGACATCCCTGAAAACAGAGGTAGAATACATAATGAAAGCACAGATAGATATGGGCAGGGACTGTTATAATAAGCTTAGCTAACTTTCCAATTAATAATTTTTTAAAGAACCAAGTCTTACTAAACACCCATAAAGCTTTCATTTCAAATCATTTGTTTAATTTCCTGTGCAAGTGAAGGAAACACACCAATTTCCAAACTATTGAAATATTTTGGAGCCATGTTGTTTGAAGTGACTATAGTTCACAAACATCTCTTTTCAATTAGCTCTGAAACCTCTTTCAACAGCCTTTCATAAATAGGCCAACATCAATGGCATGCTCAGATCCAGTGTGGATCTCTAATGGAAATGCACAATGGGCCCCGCGCCATGCCTGCAGGGGCAAACATCTTCCATTTCAGACAGATCCAATGAGAAGTTTTGCCAGCTATTCTGGGTCTCTCACTTTTTGGTCTCAGGTTTAGCTCATCGCTAATCAATGCTTGTGTTTTTTTAATTACATCGTACAGTCAGTAATGATTTGTCACTCGTTGAACCTGGGCAGTCTTCTGAGCTATCATTGATGTAAACAACTACAAAGGCAAGTTAACCTTAACTGCCAGGTCTCTGCAATGAAAAAGAGACAAATTTTCCTTATAAGAGGAAATGCCAAGTTTGGAAGACAGGAAAGAAAGATAGTATTCTTATATTTAAGTTGTACCAAATATTAGAGGCCTGTCCTTTCACCAGCCAGAATTCTGGACTGGAAACTCCTGTCCACCAAAGGATTTATATAACTCATGTCTCCTATAGTACATATCAACAACCTGAGTGACATAGGACACTCAGTAGATACTGATTGATATATTGACTAATAACAAGTTTTAGCTTTTATATATATATGAAAGAGAAAGAGGAAGATCTCCCCCTGGTAGATATTAACAGAAGAGAAATTCTGTATTGACTTCATGTTCCAATAACTAGGAATGTGATGCTGCATGGCGCTTGAGAATGACAATCTTGTTTTTCAATAAAGGAATAACTATATTATAATAGTTGAAATATTTATGGTGCTATAAATACATTTATTACCAGGATACTACAGGCAACAATCAATAAGAACAAATGTTTAACCCATCAGAATGTACACGGACTATCTGTGCCATTATATTAACCTAACCAGAAAGCAGGTCATTGATGCTACACAAAACCAAATAAACATACAAACAAAACAAGAAAATTTTTTGAGAATACAAAGAAATAAAAAGCCAAGTTCTAAAACCGCTGACTGCTATTCTCATTTTCTTCTCTTTAAAGTCTTTCTGAATCAAAGGTCAGTGAACTTCTTCTGTAATAGGCCAAACAGTAAATATGTTAGGCTTTGAGGGCACATGGTCGATGTTGCAACTGTGCTGCTCTGTCGCTGTAGCACAAAAGCAGTGAAAGACAACATGTAAATAATGGATGTGGCAATAGTCCGCTAAAACTTTACCTACAAAATAAGGAAGTGGACCACAGTTTGCTCAAAATCTGAATTATCTGAAGATGGCCAAATAGAAACTTCCAGCGCTTGTCCCTTCACAGGAACACCTAATTCAACAACTATGCACCCAAGCAAATACCTTCAAAACCAAAGATCAGATGAGTTATCCTATCATACTACCTGGTTTTAACATTATTATCAAGGAAGGAGGCACTAAAGCGGACAGAAAAGACAATCTTGCATTGCCTACACCACCCATCCCCCGCCTCCTGGCAGTGCTGCACCAGTGCCCCAAATGGAAAGAGAATCTGTGTGCCCGCGGGGAGGGAGAGTGAAGTGATTATGGGGCTTTGCATTGAAACTCAGGGCTGCCCTGCCACGGGGGAACACAGCACAGGGCCGAATTCTGCCCGTGCCCATGGAGGGAGCATTTTGACTAGCCTGGCCAGAGGGAAATCCCCTGCCCCCAAACCCAAGTTTCAGCTAGCCCTACCACCAGCTGACAAAAAGCAGCCTGGGGCCTGGACTAAATTTGTTTAAGGCAGTCAGGCCACAAAGGCTGCAGTCCATGGGCACGTCTTGCAGCTGTGCTGGCTCAAAGCCAGTGGACCTGGGTGCGTTTGACCCAGTGAGACATCAGCAGCAGTGGCCAAGCTGGTGCCTGTGACACCCTTCCCCCAACTAGAGGCAGCACAGCACTGGGACAGTCTTCTTCCACTTGAGCAAAGGAAAGGGAAGAGCTCAGAGGACTCTATTTTGCGACTTGGGTACCATCCCAGCCACAATAAAATAAAGCACCAAGGAGACTCCTGAAGTCCCTGAGTCCAGACCTTAGTTCCTGGATGACATTTCTGGACCCACCCTGGGCCAGAAGGAAACATGCTTCCTTGAAGGGAAAGACCTGGTCCTGGCAGGATTCACTACCTGCTGACTAAAAAGCCCTTGGGCTTTGAATAAACATCGTAGGTAGCCAGGCAACAGTCACCACTGGCTTTGGTGAGACTAGGTTGGCTTCAGGTGTGACTAGGCAATGGTAGCCATGAGGATGTGCCCACGTCACTCCTCCCCCAACTCTAGCAGCCCAGCACAGAGAGTGAGGAAAGAGAGTGAGAGACTTGGCCTGATAATCCAGGGAATTCTCTTGCATCTTACCCAAGTTGACCAACGCAGTACTACCAGAAATCTGCAACAGTCACAGAATTACTGGGCCTGGGGCAGCCCCAGGGCTGATACAGCTGCAGCGACCAGAGACTTAGATCACAACGCTCAATTCCCTTTGAATATCTGGAAAATCTTCTCAAGAAGGATGGGTTCAAACAAGCCCAGACTGTGCAGATTAAAATAAATACCTGATTCTTCAATGCCCAACCATTGACAAACATCCACAAATCTCAAGCATATGCAGGGAGACATGACCTCACCAAACAAACTAAATAAGGTACCAGTGACCAATCCTGGAGTGATGGAGATAGGTGACTTTTCAGACAAAGAATTCAAAGTAGCTGTCCTGAAGAAGATCAATGTACTTCAAAACAACATAGAGAGGGAATTCAGAAACCTATCAGAGAAATTATAACAAAATGATTGAAATAATAATAAAATCAAGCAGAAATTCTAGAGCTTAAGAATTCAGTTGACAAACTAAGAAAGGTGCCAGAGTCTCTCAAGAGCAGAAGAAAAAATTAGTAAGCTTGAAGACAGGTTATTTGAAAATATACAGTCAAAAGAGAAAAAAGAAAAAATAATGACAATGCATGCCTACAAGATCTAGAAAATAACCTCAAAAGAGCAAATCTAAGAATTATTGGCATTAAAGAGGAGGGAGGGAGAGGGAGAGAGAGATTGGGATAGAGAGTTTATTAAAAGAAATAATAAAAGGGAACTTTCCAAACCTAGAGAAGATATCAATATTCAGGTATAAGAAGGTCATAGAACACCAGGCAGACTTAACCCAAACAAGACTACCTCAAGGGATTCAATAATCAAGCTCCTAAAGGTTGTAGATAAAGAAAAGGTCCTAAGGGAAGCAAGAAGAAAGAAAAAAATAACGTCTTAAGGAACTCCAATATGTCTAGCAGCAGAATTTTCAGGGAAAGTGTGGCATGACATATTTAAAGTTCTGAATGGAAAAAAACCTTAACCCTAGAATATTTATATTCTACAAAACTACCCTTCATTTCCCTGATAATTAGAGATGTTGAACATTTTTTCATATGTTTGTTAGCCATTTTTATATCTTCTTTTGAAAAATTTCTATTCATGTCCTTTGCCCACTTTTTGATAGGGTTGTTCGATATTTTCTTACTGATTTTCCTGAGTTCTACATAGATTCTTGTTATCAGTCCTTTATCTGATGTGTAGTACGCAAAAATTTTTTCCCATTCTGTAGGTTGTCTGTTTACTCTTGTGACTATTTCTTTGGCTGTGCAGAAGCTTATCACTTAACTCCAGTGAGAATGGCCTTTATCAAAAAGTCCCAAAACAATACATGTTGGCGTGGATGCGGAGAGACAGGAACACTCATACACTGCTGGTGGGACTGTAAACTAGTGCAACCCCTGTGGAAAGCAATGTGGAGATACCTTAAACAGATTCAAGTAGACCTACCATTCGATTCAGCAATCCCATTATTGGGCATCTACCCAGAAGAACAAAAGTCATTTTATAAAAAAGACACCTGCACCCGAATGTTTATAGCAGCACAATTCACAATTGCAAAGATGTGGAAACGACCCAAATGCCCATCAATTCATAAATGGATTAGCAAAATGTGGTATATATATACCATGGAATATTATTCAGCTATTAGAAATAATGGCGATATGGCATCTCTTTGGTTCTCCTGGAGAGAGCTGGAACCCATTCTATTAAGTGAAGTATCCCAAGAATGGAAAAATAAGCTCCACATGTACTCACCAGCAAACTGGTTTCCCTGAGTGCACATTTGGGAATAACACCAATTGGGTATCGGACAGAGGTGGGGGCTGGGGGGAAGGGATGGATGTATACCTACTTGATGAGTGCGATGCACACTGCCTGGGGAATGGACACGCTTGAAGTTCTGACTGGAGGGGATGGGGGTGGGGGGAGCGGATGGGTGCATACCTACATGATGAGTGCGATGTGCACTGTCTAGGGAATGAACACACTTGAAGCTCAGACTTGGGGGGATGGGGAGGCATGGGCAATATATATAACCTGAACTTTTGTAGCCCCATAATGAGCTTAAATTAAAAAATAAATAAAATAAATAAAATAAAATAAAGAAACGACAACAACAACAACAACAAACTACCCTTCAAACATGAAGGAGAAATAAAGACTTTCCCAGACAAACAAAAGCTGAGGGATTGAATCAACACCAGATCTGTCCTACAAGAAATGCTAAAAGGAGTTCTATTTGAAAGAAAAGGATGTTAATGAACAATAGAAATCATCTCAAGGTACACAACTCACTGGTAACAGTAAAGACACAAATACAGAATACTCTATTGCTATAATTGCAGTGTATAAACCACTGACATCTTGAGTAAAAAGACTAAAAGACAAACCTATCAAAAAATAACAACACAACTTTTTGAGAGATAGATAGTATAAAAAGATATGGATGGAAACAATAAAAAGTTAAAAAGCAGTAGGGGAATGCAGCTAAAGGACAGAATCTCTGTTAGATTGCTCTTTGCTTGTTTGTTTGTTTGTTTTTTTGTCTGTAAGCACACTTGTCATATGTTTAAAATAATTGGTTATAAAATGTTTTCTGCAAGCCTCATGGTAACCTCAAATCAAAAAACCTACAACAGATAAACAAAAATATAAAAAGCAAGAAATTAAAACACACTACCAGAGAATATCACTTTTAAAAAGGAACACAGGAAGGCAGAAGAAAGAAAGAGAGGACCACAAAACAACCAGAAATCAAATAACAACATGGCAGTAGTAAATACTTACCTATCAACAATAACATTGAATGTGAATGGACTAAACTCTCCAATCAGAAGACATAGAGGGGCGGAATGGATAAAAACACAAGGACCAACTATAAGTTGTCTGCAAGAAATGCACTTTACCTAAAAACACACAAATATACTGAAAATAAAAAAGATGAAAAAATATATCCCATGCAAATGGAAACAAAAAAAAAATAGAGGAAGCTATAGTTCTATCAGATAAAATAGATTTCAAAATAAAAATTTTAAAAAGAAACAAAGAAAAAAGGGGTCAATTCAGCAAGAGGATATGATAATTCTAAATATATATGCACTCAACACTAGAGTACCCAGATATATAAAACAAATATTGTTGGATCTAAAGAGAGTGAGAGAGAGAGAGAGAGAGAGAGAGATCCCCATACAATAATCAGTGGAGACCTCAACACTCCACTTTCAGCATTGGAAAGATCATCCAGACAGAAAATCAAAAATGAAACATTGGACTTAATCTGCACTATGGATCAAAAGGATCTAATAGATATTTACAAAATGTTTCATCCAACAGATGCAGAATTCACATTCTTCTCCTCAGCCTGTAGATTATTCTCAAGAACAGACCATATATTAGGCCACAAAACCAGTCTCAAAAAATTCAAAAATATTAAAATCACACCAAGTATTTTCTCTGATCACAGTGGAATAAAACTAGAAATCAATAACATGAGCAATATTGGAAAATATACAAATGCATGAAAATGAAACAGTATGCTCCTGAATGATCAGTGGGTCAATGAAGAGATTAAGAATGAAATTAAAAAATTTCTTGAAACAAATGAAAATGAAAAAACATGTCAAAACCTATGGGATACAGCAAAAGCAGTAAAAAGAGGAAAGTTTACAGCACTAAGTGCCTATATCAAAAATGTAGAAAACCTTCAAACAAACAAGCTAACAATGCATCTCAAAGAACTAGAAAAACAAGAGAAAACCAAACCCAAAATTAGTAGAAGAAAAGAAATAATAAACATCAGGGCAGAAATAAATAAAATTGAAACAAAAAAAGTAAAAGATCAATGAAATGAAAAGTTGCTTTTTTGAAAAGGTAAACAAAATAAACACACCTTTAGCCAGACTAAGAAAGAGAGGGAAGACACAAATAAATAAGATCAGAGACAAAAAAGGAGACATTACAAATGATACTGCAGACATTCAAAGGATCATTAGAGACTAGTATGAACAACTATATGCCAATAAATAGGAAAACCTAGAAGAAATGGATAAATTCCCAGACATATATAACCCACAAAGATTAAAACAGGAAGAAATCCAAAACCTGAATAAATTAATATCAAGTAATGAGATAGAAGCTATAATAAAAAGTCTCCCATTAAAGAAAAGCCCAGAGGACTTAATGATTTCACTGCTGAATTCTACCGAGCATTCAAAGAAGGATGAATACCAATCCTACTTAAACTATTCCAAAAAATCAAGGAAGAGAGGATACTCTCATTCTATAAGGTCTGTATCACCTTGATACCAAAAACAAAGACACAACAACAACAAAAAAGAAAACTATAGACCAATATCTCTTATGAACATGGATGCAAAAATTCTCAACAAAATACTAGCAAACCAAATTCATCAGCACATTAAAAAAATATTCATCATAATCAAGTAGGATTTATCTTAGGGATGCAAGGATGTACAATATATGCAAATCAATGAATGTGATACATTATATCAATAGAACAAATGACAAAAATCATATGATCATTTCAATTGATGCTGGAAAAGCATTCAACAAAACTCAACATCCCTTCATGATAAAAACTCTCAAAAAAAAAACTGGGTATAGAAGGAACTTACCTCAACACAATAAAAGCCACACATGGCAGACCCACAGCTAGTATCATACATACTGAATGGGGAAAACTGAAGCCTTTCCTCTGAGATCTGGAACAAGACAAGGATGCCCACATTCACCACTGTTATCCAACATTATACTGGAACTTCTAGCTAGAGCAATCAGACAAGAGAAAGAAATAAAGGACATCCAAATTGGAAAGAAAGAAGTCATATTATTCTTGTGTGCTGATGATATGATCTTATATCTAGAGAAACCTAAAGACTCCACCCAAAAACTATTAGAAATGATAAACAAATTCAGGAAAGTTGCAGGATACAAAATCAAAAATCAGTAGCATTTCTATATGCCAACAGTAAACAATATGAAAAAGAAACCAAGAAAGTAATCCCATTTACTATAGCTACAAATAAAATAAAGTACCCAGGAGTAAACTTAACCAAAGAAGTGAAAGATCTATATAATAAAAACTCTAAAACAGTGATGAAAGAATTTAAAGAGGACACACACACAAAAAAAAAAAAATGGATTGGAAGAATCAATATTATTCCAATGTCCATACTACCCAAAGCAATCTACAGATTCAATGTAATCCCCCTCAAAATACCAATGACACAGAAATAGAAAAATTAATCCTAAAATTTATAAGGGACCAGAAAAGACCCAGAATGGCCAAAGCCATCCTGAGAAAAAAGAACAAAACTGGAGGAATCACATTACCTGACCTCAAATTATACTACAGAGCAAGAGTAAACAAAACAGCATGGTACTGGCACAAAAACATACACACAGACCAATGGAACAGAAAGAGAGCCCAAATATAAATCCACACATCTATAGTGAACTTATCTTCAGCAAAGGTACCAAGAACATACAGTGGGGAAAGAATAGTCTCTTCAATAAATTGTTCTGGGAAAACTGGATATCCATACGCTGAAGAATGAAACTAGACACTTATCTCTCATCAAATATCAAAATCAAATCAAATGGATTAAATACTTAAATCTAAGACATGAAACTATGAAACTACTAAAGAAAACATTGGGAAAATGCTTCAGAATATTGGTCTGGGCAAGGATTTCTTGAGTACTACCCTCAAAACACAGGCAACCAAAATAAAATTGGACAAATGGGATCACATCAAGCTAAAAAGTTTCTGCACAGCAAAGAAAACAATCAACAAAGTGAAGAGACAACCCACAGAATGGGAGAAAATATTTGCAAACCATCTGACAAGGGATTAATAACTAGAATATATAAGGAGCTCTAACAACTCAGTGGGAAAAAAATCAAATAATCCAATTAAAAATGGGCAAAGGATCTGAATAGACATTTCTCAAAAGAGGACATACAAATGACCAATATGTGAAAAAATGCTCAACATCATTAGTCATCAGAGAAATGCAAATCAAAACTACAATGTGATACCATCTCACCCCAGTTAAAATGGCTTTTATCAAAAAGGCAATAATGAATGCTGGCAAGTATGTGGAGAAAGGGGAACCCTCCTGCACTTCTGGTGGGAATGTAAATTAGTACAACCACTAGGGAAAATGGCATGAGGGGTCCCTCAGAAAACTAAAAATAGAACTACCATATGACCCAGCAATCCGACTGCTAGGTATATATCCAAAGGAGAGGAATTCAGTATATTGAAAATATATCTGCACCTCCATGCTTATTGCAGCACAATTCACAATAGCCAAGATATGGGATCAACATAACTGTCCATCAAGAGATGAATAGGTAAAGAAATTGTGGTACATATGCACAATGGAATATTATATAGCCACAAAAAAGAATGGAATCCTGCCTTTTGAAACAACATGGATGGAACTGGAGAATGTTATGTTAAGTGAAATAAGCCAAGCAAATTTCACATGTTCTCACTCATATGTGGGAGCTAAATATTAAAAACAATTGATCTGATGGAGACAAGTAGAATGATGGGTACCAGAGTCTAGGAACAGGGAGGAGGGGATAAAGCGGTTGTAGTTAATGGGTGCAAAATTATATTTAGATAATTAGATAGAATGAACAGTATTTGATAGCACAAGTGACTATAAACTTTATAGTATACTTTCTAATAGATAAAAGAGTGGAATTAGAATGTTCTTAACACAAAGAAATGTTAATACCTGAGGTGATAGATACCCCAATTACCCTGATTTGATTAATTCACATTATATGCCTTTATCAAAACATCGCATGTACCCTATAAATGACTATTATCCACCCATAATTAAAAATAAAAATAGATATATCAAAAAATCTGAATTATATGTTGATACTTATGCTTAAAAATATTTAAAAACTTTACATTTCAACACATGCATAGCCAAAATGTTTTGTTTTGTTTTGTTTTGGGCGGGGGGTGGGGGTGTCAGTGTAGGTAGCCAAACAGACTTTAGTCAAAATGTACTACAACATGGATGCTGGATCACAGCTACAAAAGTTAAGGAACTGGGAAATTAAAGTGCTGTGTTTATTTGGGTGTTGTACTTCAAATAGATTAATCCTAGTGTACCCGTTATTAGCAATAAGAGGATATTCTAGCTGCATATTAATAGAATGGGGAAAAGGCAAGGAAGATATTATGTTTTTCCTAAAGTAAACTTAGTAAGTATCGGTATGATTTGTTGTACAAGAGATAAATTAATAGATCATTATTCCATTTGCAAAAGGAATTGAGTGTTGTCTTAGAATACTCTTGAATAGCAAAAAGGCAATCTGTATTGCCTTTAAATATGTTGTTTCAGCGAAACATTACAGGGATTTTCATTAAACTTAGGAAGAAGGACCAAAAAAAAAGTCCTTTAGCTCCTCTCATCTGAAAGCCCCAGACAACACAATAAGAGAAGAAGAGGTACAAAATTCAGAAAGGAAAAATCAATCTATCATTATTTTAATATGATATGATTGTCTATGAACGGTCAGCTTACATATCTAATAAAAGGTCATACTAAGTATTTTAACATAAATATTAATTGCTTTCCTACATATAAAAAATTAACTTTTTGAAAAAAGTAATTGCAGACTCACAATGTATATTGAAAATTCGCAATGTTGAAAAATATAAAATATCTAGAAATAAACTTAATAATGTATATGCAAATGCCAAATGAAGAAAACTGGACAATAAGAGAAGTTCAAATTAATAAAAAGATGTATCATGCTTCCATAAAGAAAGACAGAATATTATAAAGATAACAATCCTTCCTTAATTTAGCTTACAAACTTGATTCTGTTCAAAATCGCAATGTGGCTTTTATAACAAAATTTTTTTTAATTTATTCAAAGAAAAACCTGGAGAAAATTATTAAGAATTTTTATGAAGAAGAATAATTAAATAGGGCTCTCGCTGAATGCTATATAATAAAGCTATAATATTTCTAAAACAGTGGTAGTGGCATAAAAATAAAATAACAGAAAAATTGAGCCTCAGAAAGCTAAGAAACATACTATCACACACATATGAATTTAGTTATATAAAAGTATTTCAAATCAATGGAGAAAAATTCTCCCAATAAATGATACTAAAAAAATTAGTTAATTATTTGTAGGCAAAGCTAGATCACTATCTCAAACCATATACCAAAATAAATTTCAAATTGACTTAAGAGTTAAATGTAAAAACTGAAATCATGAAAGAATTAGGTAAAATAAAGGATGAATCCCAAGGAACAATTAATAAATCCTCATGACGTCGATGTATCTTAATGCATATAGCTAAGCAAAAGAAACCAGTCTGAGAAGCCTATATATTGCATTAGTCCACTTATATGGCATTCTGGAAAAGGTGAAACTATAGAGATGGCAAAGTCTATGGTTGTCAGTGATTTGGAGACAAGGGAAGGTTAAAAAGAGGAAGCACAGGGGACTTTTTTAGGGTTGTAAAATTATTCCATATAACGCTGTAGTGGTGGATATATGACACTGCATTTGTTACAATCCATATAGCATCTTAAAGTATGCCAATTAAAAATATCAACTAGGAGGGTGGGGGATACCAGAATGGAACAGAGGTGTGACAAAAGAATCTGGCTGTACTATCGATGTTTGATACAACTTCAGTGTGGGGCAGGAAAAAGAGGTACTGATCTAAGTAACTTTGGAAATGACTAGAACCATAAAACCAAAGACAAATGGAACTACACATAGCACTGTACTCTGTTTGGAAAGTTGTTGTCCACAGGGTGCAGGGTACCAACTCTGAACCCACTATACAGATATGCAGGGATTGGAAAAGTAAGTAAATGGATGGTAGCTGTAGGGGCCGGGTTTCTCACAACAGCGGTGGGAATTTAGAGATAAGCAAGGGGCTAAGGCTAGAAGGGACCATGTGGTAGTAGATTAGAGTTAGAGACATCAGTTTGACCTCATGTTTAGTTTAATAAAAGTATTAATGGATATATATGAATAATTATATATATACATATACACACACACACACACACACACACAGGTTACACATATATTTTCTTGCTCTTTCAGCTAAGAGAATCTAAAAAAAAAATAAAATAAAATGATTCCCCAGTAGCAACAAGCATACCCAGCACTCAAATCTTAGTTTCTATACCACCCTGCAATAAAAATAACCAGGGCTCCTTGGAGAAGTAACTAATTGTAGGGTTGTGAAGGGAATATACAAAGTGAGCCTGAAGCTTCTTGTAGTGTCAGAAAGTAAGGAAGTGCTCAAAAGCCAAAATGATTGGGAAATGTCAAAGGGACACAACTGAAAAAGCTCCCATTGGCTGAAACTGGAACAATTTGAGCAACAAAATAAACAACATTGTATTAAATTATAACCCAAAGCATAAAATAAATATTCATGAACCCATATAGATATAAATAAATCATTACATAAGTAAATAAATGGGGGAGAAGAGACAAAGATGTAAAGAATTCCAATTAATTAATGTAGATAATCCCCCCTCAAGGAGGTGAAGCATAACTTCCTGCAATTTAAGTGTGAGCTGTGCATAGTGACTGCCTTCCAGAGATGACAGTACAGAACTGTGGGGGATGGGGAGGGAGAGTGACTTTGTAGTGAGAAGCCTGATAAACACTACCATTCCCAGATGATCAAGGTCAATATTAAAAGTGATAAGCCACATTGATAGTGTATATTATTGATATGATATAAAGAAATAGCAGCATTTTACCTCTATGTTCTTTCTTCCAAAAACTTACAACCATAGTCCAATAATGAGAAATATATTAGACAAATCCTACCTGAGAGACATTCTACAAAATACCTGGCCAGTAAACCTCAAAATGTCAATGTTATCAAGACCAACGAAAGTCTAAGAAACTGTCCCACCCAGAGGAGCCTACAGAGAAGTGACTACCAAATGTGATGCAGGATCCTGGATGGGATCCTGGAACAGAAAAAAAGAACATTAGGTAAAAACTAAAGGAATTTGAAAAAAGTATGGCCTTTAGTTAATAATAATGTATCACTATTGGTTTATTAGTTGTGACAAATGTACTGTACTAATGTGAGATGTTATTAATAGGTGAAACCGAGTACAGGGTACACAGGAAATCTCTGTACTATCTTTGCAACTTTTCTGTAAAACTATTCTAAAATAAAAAGTTTATTTTTAGAAAATGAACAAATATTTTTCTGATCTCTGAGTAGAGAGCCTTTCTAAACATAATGCCAAAGGGTGGAACCTCTACAACTGAAAGATTAGCAGATTTGACCTCATAAAAATTAGCAACTCATAACACAATAAAAAGGCAAATTAACAAGAAGTTTTTTGCAACATATTATTTAGAAAAAAAAAGTTAATATTTTTAAGTTGTCAAGAATGCTTTTAAACCAACAATATCCATTTTTTTTTTTTTTTTAGAGAGATACCGGATCTCACTACCTTGCCAGGCTAGACTTGAACTCCTGGGTTCAAGTGATCCTCTCACCTCAACCTACTGAATAGCTGGGACTACAGTGATTAAATTTTAATGACAACCTCATGAACTTTCAATTCTCAAAAGAAATTCAGAAGTCCAATAAGTATAGAAAAGATATTCAACCTTACCAAATAAAGATGTAAATAAAATCAAAACGTACTGGTTTTAAATTACGATACCCCATGTAGGGCAAAAGGAAACAGGTACATGAGGAGGTACAATTCTAGGTAAGAGTGAAATTTAGTATGTTTCTAGGAACAAAATTTGTCCAAACACACACATATACATACACGCACATGCACACACATAGAGGCTTTAACATAGAAATTCCATTTATAAGAATTCATCATAAGGAGGTAATATGGATACCAAAATGTTCCAATAAAGATCGCCAACAGTAGGGATTTAGTAAAAATCAATTATTATAATAAATGAAACACAAAATTGGGCAACTCATGAAAATCACTTATAGATGATTCTTTAAAGTAATATGGCAATATTTACAATGTAGAACAAATAAAAGCAGTTAAGTTTTATTTTTAAAAATATACATACATAGGCAAAAGACTGAAAACAGACACACAAAACTGGTTTTCCTGTGGGAAATAGCATTGGACATGGAGAGGATAGAAATATATTTATTTTTCTAAGTTAAAACATATATTCTGTTTCTACAGCATCTATGTGTTACTTTATTTTTTAATTTTTTATTTTTAATTATTATGTGTACATAATAGTTGTACATATTTGTGAGGTATGTGTGATATTTTGATACAAGCATATAAAAAATAAGCTTGTAAAAATAGTTATTTGTAAAAAGAAAAAGACCAGAAAATAAAAGGTAGTTTAAAACCCTTTTTAAAAATCCAAAAACAATATATACATATACAGTTATTTTAATATAAGATTTAGAGTACTAAAATTATCCCTAGAAAATTGAATCTTATTTCATTTTGTTTCATTCATTTATTTAGGTATTTATTGTGTAACCTCTAAATGAAAGATACTTTCAAAAAACAGAAAAGACATCTGAGACTAAAGAGTAATATATAATTAAAGTCTAGAAACCTAGGAAAAGCCCAGAGTAAACAAACTTTTTTACAAAGTGCATAGAATACATTTTTTGACTTAAAAAGCTTTAAACTTAGGCCACATCTATATAAGTGTAACATAACTGATTAGCATAATGAAACTAACATTTCTAAATTGTTCTGTTCTTCACAGAACAAACAGATAAGCCAGAGTGAATTGAACTGACTAAATTTAAAGTGATGAAAATAAAACCTTTAGAGAATCCCTGATTCGGTGGACAGATATCAGAGTCTCCCGTAGACCTTTTTTAAAACAAATATCCCAGTCCATCCCAGTGCTGATGAACCTGGGCCTCAGTGTTGGGGCCCAAGCACCTGCATTTTTTAAAAGCTTCATAGGTCAGTGTGATATTCACCCTGCCATTGTGTATCGGGCTCTAAATAATAGATTTGATGTGCTTGATCCTGAATTATTCATTGAGAGAACTACAGAAAAGTGGGTTTGTAAGTAGTTATTCACCTAGTTCCTGATGTCTTTCTTTTAGTCACTAATATTAATTTTTGAGTGGTTATTTACTTCTATACACTAAGCAATTTATCCAAAAGTCACCATATTCCAGAGAGAACTGCATGATATAAAAAATTTGTCTTTCTTAAAAAAGAAATGAGCTACATTAAATTGTCAAAATATTGTATACCTGGATTTGAATTGCTACAATTTTAAAACTTATAGAAGTTCCAAGGAAATTAAATAAGATATTTGGCCAAAATTCCCACTGGACTAAAATGGTTGGGAGAGGGGAGTATAGGTAGAGAGACATTTAATGATACAGAAGCCCCTGGAAGTTACAACCCTCTAATGTCTTGATATAATAGTATAAGATGTTTTAAGTGTAACCAAATTTATAATGTAAAGGGATTCCTGAGGACAGTGGCTTCTACCAAATCAGAAAATACAGGAATATATAAGAATCCTTATCTAAGTTAAAAGTGTCTAATGTGATTGTTTTCAAAGGCAAATGCATGGGTTTATAAAACAGGTACTGGTGGAAGTGATTTGGAATTAACTGCTTTAACAATATTTAACTTGAAGAAATTTTCTAATTCAATGTCACCTATTCCTTTAATCAAATCAAAATTTAGGTCCTGTGAGTCAGCTGAGATCAAAACATAAGCTGTGTCTAATCAGCATATCAATGTTAGCTACAATGATGGCTCTGAATAATGATAGCTAATAGGTGCACAGGGCAGTTTCCTCCCAAAGGATATTAAAAAACACATCCTGCCATTGTTGCCTTGTATTGAGCGTCTTGCTCTCTGCATATTTCAAGGAAAGTTATAAAATGAGCTGATTTCCACACACAATTTGGTCTCCTTATCATCACATTCTCCCATTAGGGCCTTTGAGGCATTGCTTCAGGAGCTATGGACTTTAGTCGTCTCTCTGGAATGAATTAGTTACATGAGCTTGGGCACACCTGGATAGCAATTTCCTTATCTGCAAAATGAAAGCTGCAAACTGAATGATCTCTAATAGTCCATCCAGTTTTCTAATTTTATGTCTCTTTAGTCACAAAATGAGTTAGTGCTCAGTATATTTAACTGACGGAAATCAGTTTTTCAAATAACCTCATTAAACGAGACACATAACTTTCTACAGATGGAACGTTACTGCCTTAGAAAAGTGTACTAGTCAACTATCGCTTTCAAATGCTGCATAACGAGCCAACCCAAAAATCAGTGGCTAAAACAATTATTTATTCTCTCTCTCACCGGTCCATAGTTGCCTGGGATGGCTCTATTGTAGCCTGCAGAAGGTGGGGTAGCTAGGGCAACTCTGCTCACTGTGTCTTATCTGGTGGTCCAAGTTGGAAGGGTAGCAGATACCTAGAGAATGTTTTATTAATGACGAAGTTCAGAAGCTCCCAAAGGGGCAAGTGGAGAAACCAATGCCTCTTAAGACTTCAGTTCAAAACTGGCAGACTGTCACTCTGCATCCATGCCAGCATCTATTGTTTTTGAAATTTTTAATAAAAGCCATTCTGACAGGGATAAGGTGATGTCTCATTGTGGTTTTAATTTGCATTTCCCTAATGATTAGTGACGTTCAGCATTTTTTCATATGGTTATTGGCCATTTGTCTTTCTTCTTTTGAGAAGCTTCTGTTCATGTCTTTTGCCCACTTTTTAATAGTTGTTTTCTTCTTGCTGACTTGAGTTCTTTATAAATTCTGGTTATTAGGCCTTTATTAGATATGTAGCTTGTGAATATTTTATCCCATTCTGTAGATTGTCTTATTTGCTCTGTTGATTGTTTTCTTAGCTGTGCAGAAGCTTTTTAGTTTAATCAAATCCCATTTATTTATTTTTATTGTTGCCATGATTGCCATTGGGGTCTTATTCATAAATTCTTTGCCTAGGCCAATACCTAGGAAAGTTATTCCTACATTTTCCTCTAGAATTCTTATGGTTTCATGCCTTAGATCTAAGTCTTTTATCCATCTTGACTTAATTTTTGTGAATGGTGAGAGGTAGGGGTCCTGCTTCATTCTTCTGTTTTTTTCTAACACAATAATTTTGGCTCATTCTCCAACCCTCTCTTTTACCATTTTTATAACTTTAAAATTTTTATATTTTACTTTTTCAAGGGCTATTTCTCATTTTTTAAATTTAAATTAATTTTTAATAAATTATTCTTTCTATAACCTCAAACTCAAAGAACAAAAAGATAAATAAATTAGAGGCAATTGTGTATTATAATAATGATGATGATGGCTAATATTTATTGAGTGCTTATTATGGGCCAGAAATTCTTTAAAGAGTTTTACAGCACTTCACTAACGAATTTAATAGTTGCAACTCTATGAGGCAATTACTATTAATACCCCATTTTACAGATGAGTGAACTAACACAGAAAAGTAAAGTACCTTGCCCTTAGGCCAAACCTCTTTACTTTAAATAAAATCATATCTATACTGGAGGAATTTCATCATAAAAAGTCAGTGCACTAGTACTCACTTCCAATACCTTGATAGCTACCAGTGGCCCCTATCAACATAAATGGTCATCATTCCCTGTTGGTGACATAGAATGGTAAGCCAGGTTCTTGAACTTACAAAAATAATATTAGCTTCCTGAAATCCAGGAAAAGTAACCATGAAAATAAGTAAAGATCAAACCCTTTATTAAAGTCCAAACCACTAGAGAAGAATTTAATGATACTACATCTAGTCTATATTTTTCTGATAGAAAACTATGTTGCTATTACAAGTGATGCTATTGCTGCCGTTACGTGCCTTAGAGTAGAAACTGGTGCATCTTCCATGGACAGAAACTTGACAATATGTATAAAAATCATACTACTCATACTCACTGATCCAGCAATGCTAAATCTGGGGTTCGTTCATAAAGATGTATTCTTACATGAGTGTTAAAATATTTAGCTATGGATGTACATTGCAGCACTGCTTTGAATAGAAAATGTTGGAAATAAGCTGATAATAGAGGATTGGTTAAACTAATCCTAACACATTTAAACCATTTAACACTATGCAGTAACCATCCACGGTTTCACTTTCAGCAATTTTAGTTATCTTCAGTCAACCACTGTCTGAAAATATTACATCCATAAGATATTTTGAGAGAGAGAATGAGAGAGACCACATTCACATAACTTTTATTACAGTATATTATGATGATTGTCTCATTAGTTATTGTTATTAATCTCTTACTATGCCTGATTTATAAGAGAAATCACACATAGGGGTGTGTGTATAGGAAAAAATGTAGTATCTGTAGGTTTTGATACTACCTGCAGTTTCAGGCATCCACTGGAGTCTTGGAACATATCTCTCATGGATATGGGGCTGCAGGGGGCGGGGTACTATCCAGAAGAAGAAATATATGAAAGGCTCATATATGAATGAAGAACTCTGCAAGGATACATAAAGTAATAGGCATTGCTGTTAAGGAAGAGTATTGAGTGGCTAAGAGGCAGGAGTGGGAGGGAGACTTATATTATATATTTGTATCTATTTGGATCCTCCAGGACGAAGTTGCCAAAATAAAATTAGAAGTACAAGAGATTTATTTTGGAAAACATTTGTAAGGTAAAAGGAAGAGGGATTAAGAGTAAGCAAGGAGAGCCTTTAGAGTGTACTGAGGGTTTGACACCTGACAAAGGAAAGAAAGGAAGGATAGGGTAGGAGGAGGCTCAGAGTGCAGTGCAGCCCTGAGAAAGTTCCAGACAGGTCAGTAGGGAACCTAAGGACAATGAGTACCCTGAGAGGAGTCCCTCATCAGGCAAGAGTGTCCTGGCTCCAAAACCTTCTTCGTGTTCAGTGCCAACACAGTGTGGCCTCAGCATAAATAGTGTGGCAGATCCTGGAGTGTGGCAGCTGGAGGCTGTCAGCTAACTACACATTGCTACATACTGAATACTTCCATAGGAATGCTGCTGAATAATGTTTCACGACTTAATGAATAATATTTAATGATTAATTATGCATGCAGTATTGTTAAGTTGAAGAAAGATGTAAAAAATAATTTATATAATATCATCCATGATACATGATGTATGTCAATGCATATTCCCAAAAAGACTGGGAGTATAATGTGAAAAAATATTAACAATGATTATAGCTGAATATTGAGAATAAAAGTTAATTTTATCATTTTCATTGTGCTTTTCAATTTTTTTTAAATTTACACTAAAGTTATAGCACGTTTTTTTCAAAGAAACTCTACCAAAGAGAATGAAAATCATCTAATCAACTCAAAAGTGTTTTTCCTCCTCTCATTGTTTCAGAGACTCAGGGAACTCTGGAAATATGAACCAATTATATCCTAATGACAGGCCCTGCATTCACTCCCTTGATAGTTCACAATGAATTAGACATGTGAGTCAATTAAACAGCACTGTGGTGTCCAGAGCTACAGACCCTACTCAAGTTGTTCTGTGCCTATAGGAGAATCTCTTATAACTGATGAGCTTCATAATGCAAGATTGACATGCATGTGTTTCCACAGGAAGACCAGAGAAGCACAGGAATGCAAAGCAAGATTACACACCTGCCTTCCCAGCACCAAACGAGAAGAGCCCCCCAACACCCTCATTCACGTCTACAGACATAGTGTTTATGTAATATTGGCTCCAATGGCAATTATATTCTGTCATAAAAGAATTGTTTGCATGCATCTCTTATCCTGCTGGTTAGTGTGTATGGTGTTTTAAGGCTGAGGAACTAGTTTCATGTGTTCAATCTCTGCAGTGCACAGTACATTCTAATAGTGTAAATGTCTACAATTACCAGGAACTGTACTGTGTTAGGATCTTACATATAATCATTTAATCTTAACAACCCAGGATATATGAACTACATTTGTCCCATTTACAGGTAAGACACCAGAGGCTCAGAGAGGCTAATTAACTTGTCTAAGATCACAGGGGTGGGAAGTGGTGAAAATGAGATTCCAGCCCACATTCTAAGGTATGTTAGTTAAGTACCCAAGTATATATTAGAGATCAAGGGTTGGCAGACTATGGCCCATGGGCCAAGTATTAATACAACCCACTGCCTATACTTGTGTGGCCCATAAGTTAAGAACTGTTTTTACATGTTTCAATGATTGGGGGGGAGAAAGAAAAATGATATTTTGTGATACATGAGAATTATATAAAATTAGAATTTCAGTATATTTTATGAGAGCTGAGCCTTGCTCATTCATTTACACATTGTCTACGACTGTTTTCACACTGTAATGGCAGAGTACTTGTGGCAGGGACAGTACGGTCTAGAAGGCCTAACATATTTACTAGCTGCCTCTGTATAGAAAAACCTTGCAGACTGCTGTTACAGATGAAAACTTTATCCCAGTAGTTCCTTAGAATCTTCCTGAGAGCTTTTCTACAAACTAGGCTCACAGGGCTCCAGATCTACTGTTAGACTTCCCAAAAGTGAAGTCTAAGAGTCTGTGTTTTTAAAAATTCCCCCAGGTAATTCAGAGGATCAGTCAAGTTTGGGAGCCAACACCAGGAAGTACTTTGGCCTTGGGCAGCAGTTCCTCAGGGCCCTTTTACTCCTGCTGAGTAAACAAGGGGTAGGTAGATGGGGCAGCTAAGACCCCTGCATGCTCCAGAACAAACCACCCACCAATCCCTGACATGACAGAAACCCGGCAAGATGAAAGCGCTCAGGAATCAAGAGGATTAAGGAGAGACAGGCCCTTTTTCTCTGTTTGCATATAATTCACTAGAAACAACACTTTTGAAGAGCAGGAAATGACTCTGTGAACTTGTCAAGTTCATGGGTAACATTAGCAACCGGCCTGTCTCTTTCTGCAGAAGACCTGCTTCCGCATAGGACAGGGCAGCTGACAGACGGCCTTGGCACTCAATCCTCTCCCACTGTTAACAACACAATGCCAAGAAGGCACATGAACCTGCTTCCAGACAAGCATAGTGAATGGACATTTCAGTCCGAGGTGCCAGTGCCCATTCCTCAGACCTTGCTAGCCGGCTTTCACTTTCACCTCCACACTGAAATTGAGCACGTAAAGCTCAGCCATTGGGACCTGATGCCTTCATCTTACTTCCTAAGCAGGGGATTATTTCAACACAGGACTCTGAAGATAGAATGAATAAGCCACCTTAAACTTGCTGTCGTGGGAGTTGGGACCTTTCCCAGAAAGGAAAAGAAGCAGCCAAAAATGATAAACTGCGCTCACTTTGCAATTTTCCTTAGGGCTTTTAAGGCGGAAACCATCTGTGTGCCCCTGAGGATGGGGCTGGTCCGGGGAGCGAGGAGTGAGGAGACTGGAACCCAGTCTCACAGGTGACCCAGTATGGCTCCAAGCCTGCGTCTTGTGCTAAGGATGCTGCTTCTGTTTGCTTCCCTCCCATATCTGTCATCCATGCAAGATTTGCTCTGACTTGTTTTTACAACAGAGATGATAAATTTTGCTACTTGGTTACCCACTTTCTCTTGCCTAGGCCTCCTTCAGCCAAACAACACAAGAGAGAACTTTGTTTCAGGTACTGCACCCTTGTATATATGCATTTTCTAGCCTGGTTAATGCTATCTATGGCTTTCTAGTAAAATGAAACCTACATGCAGCTTCAGGAACTCTTCCCAAACAGAAGCTAATCAAACTCAACCACCTTGGAAAATTGCCCTGGGTATCACTCCCACCCACCCTCCTTCCTTCCCCACCCCTAGGTTTATTCTTCTGCTGCTGTGGCCCCACAAATAAATAACTTGAGACTTATACTTAAGCACCTGTGGTGACTGGTTGAACTGTTAATTATGAAATTTGGATATACCATCTGGGTTAACATTTGGCTGAGGACAGCTGAAGCTCTCAGTGCTTCTGCGAACAACTAGAAATATTTTTTCTATTAATTATTATACTATTTCCCCCAGCTGGCATTTCCATTTTTCTCTTCTCTGCCTATTCCAATCCTAGCACTCCTCCATGGTTCCGCCAAGTCCCTCCTTCCCAGCATGTTTGCTCTGACTTCCCAGCCCACATTATGCATCCCAGTAGCACTTATAGTCAGTATCCAAAAGAGTATTCTTTAATTGTCTTCTAATTTTTTCATGTGTATTAATTCAGACTCTTGGATGTAGGAGCCATGTAGTACCTTATACTCCTTTGCATCTCTCATGATGCGCAGCACACATGTATTTCAGGACATTAACAACATTGAATTATCAGTCTCTTAAGGAAAGCAGCCAGTACATGTTACTCTTTGCAATTGTCCCACTACCGACCGAATTGTCTGACCCTCTAGTAGGCACTGAACCATTTGAAGAATGAGAAAATCATACACAAATAGTCCAAAGACCTGGAATATGTTGTTTAGCTGAACTATGCAATGTTACAACTAGGAGGATCTTTGAAATAACCTAATTGAAGCCATTCTTCTTACAGAACAGAAAACTGAGGTCTTAAGCAAGTTAGGTGATTTTCCAAGAACAAGCAGCCTGTGAATGACAAAAACAAGATCTTGCTTTTCTCTGCTCTGCACTTTGTTCAATGCAGCACCCAAACCCTAGTTCTACTGCTATTCTTGGACATGTCTTTATTGGCTTTCTGATACTCCAGTGCTCTCCCTTGACTGGCTAATCACAATTATGCACACAGGCCTAACCACAGGTCATCAGATCCTTTTGAGCGCCCTCTCATGATTATGATTTTCCTCTGGAATCTATAGCCAAAACGTCTCCCCAAGACCCAAGGGCATCCTTTCGAAAATTACCCAAGACGGGCTTGGTTGAATATTTGTTTCTACCAAACTGTAATTGTTCCTTTGGTCTTTGATTTTCTCAGACATCATTATGCAGTTACCATTACACTTCTAGCCCGAAGAGCTGGCCACACAACTCTCCTCAGAACAGCTGCCAACTTTGCCAGAGGTGCTATTTCCTAGGCTGAGGCAAGTAGGGTAGCATTTCTCTCTTTTAGGAACTAGAATTTCTCTCTCTTTTTTTTTTAAAGCTTGAGGTAAAAGGCTTTCTTCTTATTTAAATGAGTACTACAACCAGACTCCTCCTGCCCAAATGCCACCACATTTGTGAGAGCTGCCGTTTCCCTGGGAGCTCCATTTATCAGAATGAGGGAGGTTGAACGGAAGCTAACTAGGCGGATGCCCATGGAGGTCACTCTGTCATGCCAAACACTGGACGGGATCACAGTTTAACCTCTTGCTTTTTGATTCTCCACTTTCAGGTGCCAGGGCTACAAACTGTGCCCAAACTCGAAGAGTATTATTTGTCTGGCTTTGAGTCCTTCATCACCTCTCAGTGAAACACAGATAGCAATGACAGGAGGAGTTTGCAAGAAAGAGGCAACAATGGTAAAAGCCTTCGCAAACATTGTGATGATCAACACCTTTGACAAGATGAATACTGGACAAAATCGCAATGTTCATCTCCCTGGGATAGGCACCCCCCCACTTTCGGGGCTCCCCCCACCCAGGCACCCAGGCCAGTGACCCCATGGATGCCTATGGTTTCTCAAGTGCTATTTACCTTAATGATTTCCACTAAGACGCACCCTGAACATGAAACTTGTCTGCCCCTTCCTCATTCCCTAAATCAAATTTCATCTGCATCAGCCCCTGGGGGCCCTGATTTCTGATAAAACTAACCACACAAATTATGTAAATTTGAGGAGTTCTTTAGTCTATCAAGTTTCATCATTTTTAAAAAGAAAAGGGTGGGCTAAATGTTCCCCAAAACTCTTTGTGCTGTAATATTGAGCCTATCAGTAAACTAAGGTAAGGACTTGTGGGGGGGGGGGGCGGGGGGGGGAGGCGGTGGGAATTAACATGACATCTACATTGTACTTGCTCTGGGTTGCACAGTTACATTTTACTAGGTAACTTCCAGAAATGTATTTCAGTGACTTCAGTGAGGACAATTTTGGGCCCTGTGACAAGTCAGTGACAGAAATATTTCTGACCAGGAAGACTCTTCAGCATCATTTTCAGAGACACCATGGGATGACAGAAAGAGGTCTGATTTGATGCCACAAAAATCTGGTTTGGAATGCAACTCAACCACTTACCAGCCCAGAGACTTTGGGCAAATTACTTCAGTTCATTGCAAGTCAATTTCCTCAACTGTAAAGTACCTTAGTAATACTTTTCTCAATGTGGTCTTGCTGTTTATGTAATGAAGAATAAAATAGGAAAAAATATTAAAGCGCCTAAACAATATCTGTCACATAAAACACATTCTGTAAACGTTAATCCCTTTTTCAATCTTACTATCCAAATTTACCCTGCATGTGCAAAAACTCCAAATTATTTCTTTTTACTAATCCAAAATGTGAATCTCTTCATTTTCTAGGTGAGAGATATAAATTATTAATGTAGTAAAAATAATATCACCCCA
Organism: Eulemur rufifrons; assembly: GCF_041146395.1. Taxonomy (NCBI): domain Eukaryota; kingdom Metazoa; phylum Chordata; class Mammalia; order Primates; family Lemuridae; genus Eulemur; species Eulemur rufifrons. The sequence goes on along the minus strand of NC_090997.1, from coordinate 18,928,046 downwards.
CAGATGAGAGAAAAAAACTGAAAGTGACTTAAAAGAGATATATAACTCAATCTTTTCACAGCTATTTGTTGTATATTATTACAGTGGTCTGAACAGTCTCACTGCTGTAGGAGGCCAAATTAGCTAGCATGACCCAGGAATGTGCTCAATTTTCAACTATCTAAATACATGAGACTCAAAAACATCCTCTTCTTTAATTCTAATAGGAAAAAAAAAAAAGCAAGTTTTCTTAAACAAGGATACAGAGTCTGGCTCTCCCAGCTAGCATCAAACCAAAGCCTAGAAGATAAATACTGCCTCATATTTTCAGAAAAAGTCCAAAAACCACCTCTATACTTCTTCCCCTATAGGCATTTCCTCTTCTCATTATCTTTCTTACAGGGAAATTGGAATGCACAGTCCAGTGAGTCATCACTTGATCAAATATGGCTCCAGCTGTGGAGAGAATTCTCAGCATGGACATGGTTGGACTGCATTGGCTTCAGAGGCTGAAATATCTTGGGAATTAGGGTTCCAGGTCCTCAAACCAGATGGGTAAACTCTGGGGTAAATGAGTACTTTGCTCTTTTATCACAACAGAGTTAGAGGCATCCAGAAACCAGTTATAGAGATAGATTACTCTGCAGTTCTCAGAGGTCAAGTTGCTTGCACACTGGGACATGGCCTTGGGAGGAGGCCATGTTGTCTTGGGCACCCTCTCCCTGAGTTTCACGTACCTCCTGCCTGTCCCTGCCTGCCCCAGAGCCTTGGTTCTCATTGACCTCTCCCTCTAGCCATCTCCAAACCTCATTTCTCTAGCACCCCAAGGTAAATGGAAGGAAAAAACTTGGACAATTAAGCCAATTTAAATATGAATAACTAATCCTATTAACCCAACTAGAGGTATTTAATACAGTGGGATGAAGTGAAGATTTAATGATGGGTGAGATATGGAGAGAAAACAATCTCTTGGTCTCTTTCCTTAGTGGACTTGGGTCACATATATCAACAGCCGGGTTCACCTATATATTCTCAGACCCAAAATTCCCTGAGATGCTTTTGGGGTGAAAGATGAGGGTTAGATGACTGGTAGTTAGAGGAACTCTGGTCTCAAATGATATTAATAGCATGGTCAGCCTGAACAGCTAGCTAGCTACATGATAAAATCAACTCTATAAAGTGTTACTTTTCTCAGAACACTATGGAATCTGTTTATAAAAAAAACAAATCTAAGTGGCCACAATTTTGTCAGAAAATAAGTTTGATCATTCTAAGAGTTAAAGAATTAAGAAAGACTGGTTGCCTCAAAGGTCACATGGGCATGTGCCCTAAATTTTTCCATGAGTGGCAACCTCTAAGACTTACATTAGCCAAATACCCAGAAATTCTATTGTGAAATTTAGGAAATAGGAAGTATGTGTGAAATAAAACCAGTTGAGGCTCAAATTTTAATATATATGTATATACATGTGTTAAAATATATGTGTGTGTATATATAAGTATACGTGTAATATGAATGCTGTGTATATATGTGTGTGTGTATATGGCATATATATCTATGTATATCTATACCTATATACATATATATGACACTACTGACAAATAAAAGCTAATAGCAACTTGTAGACAGGATTTCCAGCACTGAAGTAATTCTCCCTGAGCTACGATTATACATTAGTGACCACCACTGTCAGTTTACAGTTCCAAAGAAACTGTTATCCACTTTCTAGTTAGCATAAAGAAATATTCCTAAAGCCTTGTTTATATGTCCTTGTATAGCTCTAATTCACTATTCTCTCAATCTCATCAGAATAATTTGATTATTGGAATGTACATGATAAGGTTAGCTACCTCTTTCACCCTTACCGCAGAGGTATTTGTACTTTTAACAAGTGAAGGCCAAGTTTTTTTATTGATAAATAACAGTTAGACATATTTATGGAGTACACGTGATACTTTGATACATGCATACAATATGTAATGATCAAAGCATGGTAATTGGTTTATCCATCACATCAAACAATTATCATTTCTTTGTGTTGGGAACATACCAAACTTTCTCTTCTATTTTGAAATATACAATAAATTTTATTAACTATGGTCACCCTACTGTGCTATTGAATACTAAAACTTATTTCCTCTATCTAACTGTATTTTTTTACTCATGAACCAACCCCTCTTATCCCCCACCCCAACCTTTCCAGCCTCTGGTAACTACCATTCTACTCTCTCCCACCATGAGAATAATTTTTTTAGTTCCTACATATGACTGAGAACATGTGATATTTGCCTCTCTGTGCCTGGCTTATTTTGATTTCATTCTTTTTTATGGTTAAATATACCACTGAGTATACACACACACACACACACACACACACATTCCTTATCCATTCATCCACTGATAGACACTTAGGTTGATTCCATATCTTGGCTATGGTGAATAGTGTTGCAAGAAACATGGAAGTACAGATATCTCTTTGACCTACTGACGTCCTTTCTTGTGGATATATACCCCATAGTGGGATTGTGAGATCATATGGTAGTCCTAGTTCTCCATAGTGGCTGTACTAGTTTACATTCCCACCAGCAGTGTGTGAGTGTTCCCCTTTCTCCACATCCTCACCAGTATGTGCTTTTTCTGTCTTTTTGATAATAGCCATTTCAATGGAGGTGACATGATATCTCATTGTGGCTCCATGACTAACTTTTCAAGCAGGAGAAAGAAATTGAGCCCATTCAATAGATGGGATGAGCCAGAAGCTGTAAGATCATAATAATATGGTACAAAGGCTACATTTCTTCTCCTAGTAATTAGAAACCTCAGGAAAACAAAAGCTCTTCAAAAAAATCATAGTTTAAATATGAAACAAACTATATTTTGACATGATCAGAATATTTGAAAGACTACAAATAAATTCCATTTATCTACTACTGGGACCCTGACTGGTCAAGGTGTATAAGGGAGGATGGGGTATAACATTTCTTTAATGGATGGTGAACAATATTTATATAAGCATAATGTAAATGCTTTTTGACAGGACTTTAACTTTGAGAATGTACGCACAAAGTAAAGGTCTCTGGAAAAATCTCCCTTTGTGTACACGGAGGCTTCAAAGCAACTGTCACTCAGTAAAAAGATATTTTCTCCCTCATCACCATACTTTCCCTTCATTAGTTGACACCTTCAGACCTTAAGTAATAAACAAGAAGAAACTTCTTTATAGTATAGTAGTTTCAATTTAGGTATTAGTTGTGATTTAGGCATAAACGAGTGCTGGCTTTTTAGTGTTACTACTTGAAAAAATATGAAAGTTATTCGTGAACAGGCACCTTAACCAGTGAAAGACTGGTCACTCCTGTAAGACTCCCAAATGGCCCCACAGAACATGGTCCCCTTTATCTCCCTTTAGGATGACATGATATTGCAGGCTAGGCTTTCATATCTGTGCCATTATGGACACACCTCCTGGATCCTGCCAGCAAAACTGCAGTTGCATTTTTTGTGGTCCAATTGGCTACTAGAACTACACTCAAGCAACCCTTCTCTAGAAGTTGTCATGCTCTGCCAGGAGTAACAATGAATGAAACTTCTTCCTTCTCTCTGGCTCCAAGGATAACAACAGTGATATATTGCATGAATCTGATATATTTCTGACATACCAGTCCATTTATTTAAAAAAGAAGAGCCTAATTCCACCTCTGGTATTTAAAGTTATCTTTCAACTGCCCAACAAAGCTCTGAAGAATTAAGTAAAATTACTCAACAGAATGTAACTGTTAATCACTCTCACCAGTGTGTATTTAAACAATAATTAACAGAGATTTAGAGAGGTGGGGTGTGAGTGAGCCAGCAGTCAGGGGGTCAGGTGGATGATAGAGTAGAACCACTAACACCTTGTGGTCAGCACAGAATCCAGAGATGTGCTAATTTCCTGTCCTACAAGTGGAGGCTGTTTGCCAACACACACTTAGAAGATGGCACCTATTAATACAAATATGAACATGGTGGTGTTCCAGGGCTGGGGGGAGGTCAGGAGGAAGGTCACCCTGGTGTGGTGGACACAGTAGATGTGTTACCACCAGAGATGACTCAGTTCACAATTTGCTGGATGAGAAATTTGGGCAGTTACTTAGGCTTTCTGAGACTCATTTTCCTCTTTAATAAAATAGGCATAATCATATCCACACCTGAAGGGATAATACAAAGTTCCTGGCATTTTAAAGGCCTCTTATATATGGTAGTTGCTTTCCTTCTCTACAAGTGCTTCATGCATTACACTTTTTTGCTCAAAACCCACCGTGAAGAAATGAGTTCTTCATAAATCCTCTTACTAGTTCTACTGAGGGGATACCAGGACAGTTACTTTCTCTTTCCTTTCATCATATTTTCCTCCTAATTAAAAAAAATCATTTCTTGCCTTTACCAGAATCTTATGTAAATGCTTAAGATAATTGGGTACATTGTGCTGAGCACTATGTGGACAAGCAACACATCCATTTTTTTAAAAAGGTAAAAATCCAGCCAGGTGCCCTTGGCCTGAGTCAGCTTCACCTTTCCATGATTTTGCTCACTGCCACCCTCCTCTGGAGTTGGGTATAGCGGGGTTACATCTTGTTGATTTCTATCAAGAGGGGCGAAGCCACAGGGCCTTTCAGATACTGACTTCTCTATAGACTTAGAAATTCCACCTTTAACATTTCTTATAAAGGTTTCCCATAATATGTATTTTGTTATGATTAGGCTGAAAGGAAAAGAATTTTCTGCCAGTTAGTTTCTTCCTCCGTGTGTATACTTTTTGATAAAAAATTCCGAATTTTTTTCCCTTTTCTGAAGTTCTCTTAGAAATCATCATTTTATTATTTTTTCCTTTTTCTTTAAATGTCATGGTGAAGAATTATTTCCTGGTGGTTTATCGAAGATAGCTCAGATCCTCAGTCCATTTCATGTCACTTCATTTTACTATTTGTGTCAGTTAACAAGGTTCAGTAAAAGCATACTATGGCAGCGGCTACCAGGCCAGCTGGCTGCATGGTCTTTCACAGCCAGATAGCAAAGATTTAACAAAGCAGCGGTGCTCTTCCCATTAATAGGGATGGGTTTTTTAATCTAACCTCCAAAAAGAGCAAACAGGTCTCAACCATAAAGCTGAAGCCTGAAAATAAACGAATCATGTTTTTCTAGACACATAATCCAAAAGACTCCACAGTCCTACCACCTGGGGTATAAAAATAGGCAACATTAACACACCAAGTTTCCCTGAATTTTCACAGACATTGTTTCATCACCCTTTATTATCTTTTCCTTACCCTAGTATCTCAGGAAGCTCCCAAGATTATCCCACAGTACTACCATAGTACTAAGTTCCCTCAGTCCAGCACTCTAATTCAGGCCATTGAGCTTTTTGAGGTCACTGTCCACAGCTGATCATCACTTGGAACTAGTCCACTGCATGCCTTATCATAGCTGCTCCATGTCAGACCACTGCTGCTCTCCTGGGATGCTGCTCTCCCTACTACCCCAGCTCTTGGCAGAGGAACCAAGTGCAACCAGGAAGGTTGTACAGGCATACTGTAGTCTGATGTAAAATATAACCCCTAAAATTATGCAGTGTACAACTTGCACAACCATACATCACTCTGGTGCTGATCTAAACTCTCAGTAATCACCTCTAACTCTTTGGAAAGAAATAGCTTTCCACTTACCAACTTCCACTTCAAAACTGCATTCAAGCATTCTTTGTAGACTCTCAGTTATGGAAACTATTTTAGTTTTTATACAAATAGCTTTAAACAAAAGGAAAAATCATGCTATCAGAGTAGCTGGACCAAGGCACATTAAGATAACAGTCATACACTACACTCAGATCGGCTTCTTTCATCTCACTGTCCTTCAAACCCTGTACTAAGTCTAGCTTGGCATGCTGTGTTTTGCCTTTCATTGCATCCTCTCAAGGCTTTCTGAGATGTCCATATATTTCTGGACTGCAATCATCGGTCCTGTCCATGATTTTTTCTCAGGATGTTTCTCAACCCCATTGGTGTGACAGAACAAAAGAAGCCTGGTTAAGATAAGGTCACCAAACTTCCAGAGCCTATCTTCCATTTAGACTCATCTAAAATACACTTTTACATTCATATAAAGACTCTCATCAGACTTATATAAATTTTCTTTTATGTCATGGGCTGGACACATGACCAAAGTAAGCCAATTAGATACCTCGGTCCCCAAACAGGACTTTGATTTTAAGCAACATAAAGCAAGAACATAGAAAAATGGTCCACATTCATCTCTCTTGCTTCAGTTCCCAGACAAGACTTCCCAGGGCTTCTTGCCACAACTGTCCTGAATTTTGTCTTTTATCCAAGTTTAACTCTTTAACCTTTTAGCAACTTTTTTAGCTATGAATGTCCTTTGAATTATTAATAAAATTCCTTTTTTGTTTAAATTAGCTAGATTCAATTTCTGTTGCTAACAACTGATAAATCCTAATTAATAAAATATGTGTGAATACAAAAAAAAAAACATTGCTGGAAAATACTCATGCACAAAACAAAACAAAGAAAACCTTAAAGTAATGGAAAGCCATACTTTGTCTCTTGGGTCAATAGAATCAGTAATATAAAAATGCCATTTCTCCTTAATTTTTAAATTCAATGTGATCCACATTAGAAATCCAAAAGAAGATTATTTTTGAGCCTTGACAAAATAACTCAAAATTTCATCTGGAAAGATGAACATGTAATAACAGCCAAGAAAATTTTGCAAAAGAAAAGTAATGAAGAAGTGTTTGTCTTGGCAGATATTAAATTATAAAAGCTATTATAATTAAAACAGTGTGCTAATGGTGCCTGAATAGAGGAAAGATATCAGAATAAATGGAAATTCAGAAATAAATACAAGCATATGTAACGATTTAATACATTAAAAAGATTAGCATTTCAAATTTATGAGTGAGCGAGAACTAGGGATTATTCAATAAACTATATTTGGAAAATTAATTAGCATTTAGCATTTATATTTAATAATATAAACTTAGAGCCCCAGATCACTTCTCATTCTGAAATCAACTCCTAGTGGTTCATATAAAATATGGGTGAATATTTTGTAATGAGCCATCAAATTATTGAATATTATTTAAATACTAAAAGCTTAACATACAAAGGCTAAGAAATAAAATTAAAAAAGTACTAGAATAAGGCATAGGTGAATACAAAATATAAAAAAGAAAGAAAACTCAAAGTAGTATTAGAGTAAAATATAAATACTTTTATAATCTTGGAATAGGAAAGGTCTATCTAGAAAAGACATCCCTGTAACAGGAATGTCTACGAAATATCTAAGTTAAAAATATTACAGTATCTCCATTCAATGGTATATCATGTAGCCCTTAAAACTGATGACATAGATCTACATGGTGTCTATGTTCAAGGTCTATTTCAAGCTTGGCTTTTCCCAGTCATTCACTACCAGGCAGGAATAGCTCTGGAAGGGTCAAGCACTAGAGTCCTCAGGAACACTTGCACGTAGAGAGAAGGGGGTAAAATAACCGGATCTCAGTTAGGACAAATGATCATTTTCACTCCCTTTTCCATGACTCCATTCATAGTATAAGGACAAGAAGCAGAGGGCCAGGACAGGGGTGGGCTTAGGACAGAGGGCTAAGGAGAAGGGCCCTCCAGTGACTGGGAATCTAGGCCTCAGGCTAGAAGGATAAAAGGAGTTAGTCTTCAAGGCCAACCTTCCTTACAGGTAGGAGAACAGACAGGTAATGGGGCCAAAGCCCTGACCAGTAATAAAGTATTAACCAGCATGTGCTCTGGGTGGCATTCCCCTCTAGAATCAAGCCTGATGGTCAACAGGATGAGATAACTCAGATTCCAAATCCTAGCCTTGTTTCATTTCCTAGAGGCCTGACAAAAATGGCAGAGGGCCTATGAGGGCCTCTCCTATGAGCTGTGCTTAAGGGTAGCCGGCAAAGGTACAATCACCCACAACAATATCTTTAAATTCTACCAGATTACTAGCAGTCTTGAGGCAAAGCTTCATCATACATCTATCTAGAAAACTCATATCTACTGAGAATCTCAAACATCTAAACTGCCCCTCAAGTTTTGTGAAACCAAATTCTAATCATTCCAATGAAAGGTGACCTCTCTCTTGTCTCTGTCCTCCCACCAACTCTGCCTTCTCTTTCTCCTTTATCCACTAGGCTGCTTTGCTCATAAATTTCTTAAGGCACTTGACTTGTATTTTATCTGGAACTATAAGTAAAATTGGTTTAAGTCTCCTAATACAACTCTTTGATACAAATAATTATTTTTATCCATCAATTACTGATTTAGTAGAAAGAGCACATCTCTCAAATCTGTGCTCAAATGCAATTGCTCAGTGAGGTTTTCCTGACCCCTCAGTTCAAAATCACAACTCCTCACCATACATGCAGTCATGCCCTGCTTTACTGTTTTCATAGCACCATAACCTTAAATAATATAGTATTTAAATTATTTGTATGTTTACTGTTTCTCTCTCTCTCTCCCCGCCCCCCCCCCTACACACACACGCAAGCATGACAAGAACAAGAAGTTTTGTCTGCTTTATTCATTACTATTTCCCTAGAACAATATAATTGTTGGAATACATGATGTCCCCTTGCAAACTGAATCTGAGATATGATGAAAAATATCTGACCCATACCAGTCATCCTACTTATCTGCAGAAATGTCATCTGGCAGCTATTACAGGATCTTTCCCTCATGCATAATTCAAGTTGCTTCTTGCTTATCTCTCTGGTTCTCTAGCAGGATCACAAAAACTGTAGAAGATGGGCCATGGGCAGCCCTACCATGGTCAGAAGGTATGAATGTGGTAAGAGGGTACTTTTCAGTAGAATCCTCACTACCACATGCTAGCAAGGGGAGAAAGACATGCTTCTGAATACAGGAGCAACAGAACCACCTCACCAGAGGCAAACGTCAGTGGGGATGGACCTTCCATCCTTTGGGGAAACCACAGTGTGAGCAAGAAGGGACTGTCTCTGTATGCATTGTTTGGTGTGGCATTTATCTTTAAATATACAGGAAGATCATTGGCTTGTCAGCTCTGCAAAGACTTATATAAGTGAAATTTAAATAACCTTTTCATTTGTGATAACACTTTAAAGTTTATTTAAAAAAAAAAAGTTTTCACATTCATTCCCAGCTTAGACCCTGAGATATAATTTAAGAAAATAAATCGCCACCAATTAGTGCCCAACAAAAGTTTTAATAACATCAGTAGCTCCCCTGGAAATATATAATTTATCTATTTTTTAAAAAGTCTTCAAGATTTAAAAGCATAAAAGGAAGCCAGATTTGTCGATCAGTTGCCAATTTCAATGTGATATGTTATTGAAGAAACACATCAGAGTACCATCAAAAGGCAAAAAAAGCCCCACCTGTGTAGAAAATGCATTCTAAAGAGTAAGGATGAGATGAGGCATCAGAATCACTGTGATACTGCTTTTCTACAATACAAATATTTGATCTAGGCTGGTTCTCAAAAAGCTCACTTTCTAGATTTTCCCTGGAAATTTTTAGGTCCCTGCAAATCCTTGCAAAAGTCACAAGAGGGAAAATGTCCTAATTCTCTCTCTCTCATTTAGCATGCACCACCTAGGTGAGACAAGAAGCTCTGTAAATTACTCACTGTTTTTACTTTACCCCTGCTGGGCTCCTTGTGAGCCTTCCTGGGTTTGTTATACTCTGAAATATGGAGCATTAATGACCTTTTAGAAAGTGCCAACACATGTCGGGAGGTGGCTACTTGCTCTGCTTGCCATAAAAGAAGGGTGTTAATAGGCTCCAAAGGGGGGCCTCAGTTAGGAAAATAGTACTTCAAGCCTTTATTAACTGACTGCTATCTGGTAGGGAGATCCAAAGTGGTAAGCCCTCAATTTGGAGAAAGGCTACATTCAAGAACAAGGGAAAGAAGGCTCTAATGGGGTCCTTTTACAATTTGAATTAGATGTGTGACCTTGTAAAACCTGATTAACTATTGTGTTTTCATCTCCCCCTGTTGACAATTGGTTTGTTAAGTGGCTTCTCTTAATAGCAAAATGAGTGTCACAGAGAGGGTGCTGCTGGAAGCCAGCCTTTGCAATTTCCAGTATGTGGCAGATCCTTTCCAGCTGATTTTCATTCATAGATAAAATGATTTGAAAATAGAAACCAAAAAACAGAGGCACTTTTGGTTCTTAAAATAGCCCTGTCTCTCTTATGGCTATTATCCAAAAATTTTTAGAGCATCTTGATGACAAGGGTAATAAGATGTTGGATTTTTTCCTGTCTTTCTACCTCTCAGAATAGTATGCAGATAATGTCTGGCTTGATTAACAATTAACTCCAAATGACTGAGCTACCACATTAGTATAGCAACAATACAGCTGAGCTGGCCCTGCCTCTGCTCATAACTATTTGGGAAATGGCAGATCAGATATTCAACAGATCCATTCAGGACTCCAACATGTGCCCCCACTCACGGATAATTTGTATAAAAAAAAAAATGTCCAAACTCCTTCCACTCATTCACATCCCCCATCCCCCCAGCTTCACCTATCGATATACTTAATATTGAACTAAGCATTTTCACTAACATTCTGAATGTTTACTTGGAAGTTGTTTCACAGCTCGATTCCAGTTGGGACCAGAACCCAAAGCACTAAAATACCCTGGGAAAAGCTAGGCTCCTGCTATGTCTGGTTGAGACTGGAAGTAGTAGCATTAGCTATCTTGCCAGAGAGTGTGTTCTCATGACATTTTTAACCCAACTCTGCAATGTCAAGAGTCCAGAAGAGTTCTGGACCCAATTATACAAAGGAAACTTGATACTCCCCTAGTTGTCCCTTGGGTGAATTCTGACAAATTTAAGTTGCACAGTCATGTGGCCCTCCCCCAGACACACACCTTCACACACAGGTGAAGTGAGGATAAAATGGACATTAAGGCAGCCTTAAGGGGAAAAGGAATCACAACAGGCCTCATGAAGGTCGGAAGGGAGGGGCAACAGTGCTCCTTAAGTTGACCTGGTGATGAGAGCAGGGAAGGGGAACATTCAGTCAGGCTGTGCTAGGTTGACTGCACATACAATTACTTCACTTGGGTGCTGATTTAGGGAAGGAGGAGTGGGGAAAAGCAGGTAGAGCAGTCTGGGTGACCTACAGCAGATTATTCAGCATCTCTGAACCTTAGTTTCCTGAAAAGTAAAAGTTCACATGAGGCAAAAATTAAATAAAGTATATGAAGTATCTAGCACAATGTCTGACACATAGGACAGCTTCAATAAGTAGCTATTGTTTTCAGCAACAGTAATATTGATATAGGAAGGAGAATAATGGTTTCTTCAAAAGATAACCATGCTTTAATTCCTGGAATCTGTGAATGTCACCTTTTGTGGCAAAAAAAAAAAAAAAAGAAAGAAAAGAAAAAGGATTTTGCAGAGGTGGTAAAGTTAAGAGTCTTAATATGGAGAGATTATCCTTGATTATCTACTTGGACCTAAAAGGCTTTATGAGAAGGACACAGAGGGAAATTTGACACAGATAGAAGAGATAAAGGCAATGTAATGACAGAAACTGGAATGATGTGACCCCAAGTCAAGGAAAGCCAGCAGCTACCAGATGCTAGAAGAGGCAAGGATCAAATTCTCCCCTAGAGCCTCCCAAGAAAGGGCAGCACTGCTGACACCTTGATTTTGGCCCAGTGATACTGATTTCAGACTCCTGGCTTCCAAAACTGTGAATAAATAAATCGCTGTTGTGTTAAGCCACAAAGTGTGTGGTAATTTGTTACAGTCACCACAGAAAACAAAAACAATTGCCCTGTACTATTGTCAATGTTCTCACCAATGAGACCACCCAAGTGACAGATGGTGAGTGGATATGTGGATATGTGAAATGGTTGCCTCAACCAGGTAACTAAGTGTAGGGGGCATGAAGGTTATCTCCAAAGAGTAATTAGATGAATTTCTGTTCAATGGCCCCAGTCCACAATTATCAACTGCAAGGCCTGACACACTTGACTGTTTTAACTTCCTGTAATTTTCACATTTCAAAAGTTACCTAATATTATAATTTGCAAATAACTCAGAGAAGAGCCTTAAGACTTGTCCAGTTAGCAGCTTAGGTGTATGTATTAAAATATTCATCCATCGAATATCTACTATTCATACTAAATACTGCAGATGAAAAGCAGAAATGACCAAGTGTCTGTATCAAGAAATACTCAACCCAGTTAGAAAACACTGCTCAAACACTAAAGAGCACAGTAGTGCTTAGCCATTGTGGCAGAAATTACTAGTTGTTCCTATTTTTATATGATATTAGAATTTTCAGCTAAACTCACAACCATCCACATAAAAACTATATTCCTTACTACCTTGCCATTCAATGACCATCTATCAAATTATGACCAGTAATCTGTGAGCATAAGCAACGTGTGCAACCTCTACTTCATGCCCAAGGAAGGAAGAAGAATGTGATTCCCTTCTTTTTCCTCTGCCCCTCTGACTTTAATATGAACATATTGGTGAGTGACCTTAGAAAGCAGACAAGGGTAACAACCACATGTAGATGGAAAAATCAAGCTCTCTGACACTCAGGAGCCAACATAGCACCCCTGGATTATTTATGTTCAGATTTACATGAAAGAGGGAGAAATACCAACAATTTTGATCTTATTTAAAACACTATTATTTTGATCTTTTTAAAATCTAGGCCAAATCTAGATCCAAATGAATGGAGCTATCAATTCTCAATGATTCAAATTGATGTCCATACATATGGGTGTGTAACAAAAGAGAAATGGGCCTTCCTATGAATTAATAACACCAACTGGAAACAACTTCATTTTAATTACAATTACAGTGCTGCATTATACACTTGCTTGGACCAGACTGGTTGGAAGATGGGGAGAAGCAGCGGTGAGAAAGTGCTAGACAGTCCTCAGAAGAATAAAAACCCAATGTGTGAGGTAAACAACAAGTAAATAGTTTGTGATTTACCTTGTGCTCCCAAAGGACATTCGGTAAAATAACCAGAATGGTACCCTGAATGTATATAGGATTTGCGGTCAGAAAACATGAATTAGTCCCCAGTTCCATCACACACCAGTGTTGTGACATTAAGTCAATTAAATTCTCCAAGCCTCAGTGACATTATCTACAAAAAGGGGCACAATTCTATTTACACCATCCAGCACATATGAAGAAGGAATGAAATACGAAAGTGATCCTATAGGGCAAATGGTAAAACAATGCGTAAGCTGTCACTAACAGCAGAGGTTTCAAACTGGACTTTGTGAGCTGGATTTTCCCCTTAGACGTGTTTTTCTTTGACCTGTCCAGTGTTTTAACATTTGTAGTGTGTTTCCAACATTCGAAACCAAGACAATCACATAAAAGTATGGACTCTCTTAACATTCTCTTAAATTTCTTGAGAAATTTGAGGGTTGGACAACATTGGGTCCTCACCCCTGCAAAATTTGGTACTTGCTTTAGAGGTTGGAATGGGCAGGTGAGCAAAATGAAGAGAAAAAGATATTGCTATTTGCACCAAAACGCTCTGGTCTCCACCAGATAACTCTCAGAATTAAACAAGACAAGTGGCTTTTCTACTTCTTCAGCCACTCATTCAATAAACATTCACCAAATGCTAAGTCTGTGCCAAAATGTACCAAGAAGTAAGATATAAAGATGCATAAATGCCTCAAGAAGCTAATAGGACTCTGACTATTTAGTCTTTCTCAAAATCTTGAGAAATACTACTATGAGACTTGCAGTATTTCAACCCAAGGAGACTTCCCCCATAATCACTGATATGCCACCAGGACTAAAAATCCAAGTCCTTTTATCCAGTAATGACAACACATAACTTTTTGTTTTTTCCTATGTCTTTTAAGTGTTTTATATGGATTAAATTATTTTATTCTTATAATAATCCAATGCAGTAAGCATTACTTTCATTTTCACCTACTGATGTCACCCAAAAATATATAGTGTTCAGTCCTGTGTTAGCTTTTTACATTCGTGAGATCTGGCATTTCTTTTCCATGACCTAGTTACTTGTTCTGAGTATATGTCAGTTTGTTGTCTATTTGCCTAAATTTCATATATTTTACAAGCAAAATTTGGTGAAAAGTCATTTTAATTTCCTCTCCAATTACTATTCTCTGCTTTGAGAGGTTTTATTACCAGGAGCACTAAAGCTAGTTGAGTGAAACAATAGCAAAATTGTAAGAATAGCTATTGTTTATTGCAGGTATATTACGCTAGGTACTTCATAGATTTTTATCTCATCGCTGCCTCTCTACTCAGACAAACAAGGAACTGAAGCTCAGAGAGATGTGTAATTTTCCCAGCTCACACAGCTGAGAAATGCCAGGGCTCAAATATAAACCAAGACTTCAAGCTCAGTGCTTTTTATATGTTCCACATGACATATCCTGAAGGGACTGTAAAGGCAAAATAGTGTAAAAAAATAATTGAAGCAAAGAACTCCAAACTTTTGGAGAGCTCAAAGATTTCCAGACAGAGGATAAGGCCTGGTCCCGGGGTGGGGGTGGGGGTCGGGGGGAGATTCTGGAAAGGAAATGGGCTTTCTGGGTAGTGCCACACTACTTGTCACAACCAGAGAAATTTCCAAACAGGGGAGTGGTAACATCTACCAGCTGGTGTCCTGCCCGATAATGACTTCAAGATCTACCAGTAGATATTGCCGCACTCAATCTAAAGATGAGAATTTTAAAATGCCTTTGGTTTTAAGGTTAGTTTATCTCATATGGTTATTTTCACCTAATTAAATCATATTCGGTTCAAAATTATATAGAAACAACTAAAAAGACCTTAGGGGAAACAGGTTCTTCTGGATGAAAAATCAAATTTAGCTACCAATAAATTCAATTCTATGAAAAATGGAAACCAGAAATCAGACTCCCTGGTTACATTGCATGTATGCTAATGTGCCGTGCATATCTGGTGCATTAGTACAAAACGTTCAGTATATTTCAAATGGGAAACCTCCTCTTAGAAACAAAGAAACAGAATCAAATAATAAATGGCAAATGGCCACTGTTAATCTTTGAATCTGATCTTTAAAGCATGGCACTGCTTGGAAGATTAAATAATGCATATAACATTAGGAAAACAACGTCGTTGACTTATAGATGTCCTTCATTTAGAGAGGTCCAGCTATTTCAGTATGTGCCTCTTTTGCCACATCTCCTAAAAAAGAGAAGACAAAAAGAAATAAAAAGAGAGAATGAGAAGGGGTCTGAAGAGAGAGACTAGGAACGGGAACAGTACGTGGGGCTGTTTTTGCTCCCAGCTATGGGCAAGTGCAGCACTTTCTCCTAATAACCTTGACCTGCTTTTCCTGGCTCTGCGGTAGCAGCTGTGTCACATCGGCTTAGCATCTGCTTATCAATCTAACTGTGCAAACCTGACTCCTGCTTCCCGTATCCTTAGCACTCAGGATATCGCTGTGACCGGGTTGACTGAGCAGCCTGCAGAACATAGGAAACAATCAGTTCTTAGGGAAAGGAGGGCAGGGTGAGGGTTGGAGGGATGACCAGGACACGGTCTCTTTATTGTCCAATGATCACAAGTAGAAAGAATATTTGCTGGGCAGCGCACGGGGCAGGGTGTTCTAAAGTTGCAGAATTAATGGATTGTTGAATCTTAAAAAGAAAAATGTTACTCCACTGCATACCTCAATAAATATGTAACGGTCTGTCAATCCTCTGAGGGATTGCTGCGCTGATGTTTTGCCACGATATTCTTATCTTCTCAGCCAAAAACTGGGACACAAAGAGTACCATGAGGCATGAAGAAGAGCTGGGGTGGTTGAAATTGTGGCTCTCATTAGGCTTCCGGGGTTCAAATTCTAGCTCCACCTCTGAACAGCCATGTGGCCTTGGGCAAGAAGCTACTTAAGCTCAATAATGCCCTTGGGTTCTTTTGAGAATTAAATGAGGTAATAAACAGAATGGTATAGAGTCTGGTTTCTGTTCTGCCACCAATAAATATGTAGTTAGAGAAATATGAATGTACTTGTGGAAACAAAATAATATTCACAGCTAAGATAAGCCAAGCTATTGAAATTGAGCCTACCCCAAAACAGTGTGAATTGTATGGTGTGCATTCAACCACAAGGAGAGGCTCAGTAACCGACGGCTCCTGGTCAGAGGATTTCTTCTGATCTGGGCCCTTCTAAATGGCATAGTCTGAAGTATCCTCCACTAGTCACCGTCAATGACTATTTGTTGAGTCTGGCTTAACCTGCCCTTAGTACTTAAAAAACTGTTCTAGACACTGGGGACTCAACAGAGAACAAGAGTAATAAAGACTCTCTCTCTCACAGAGATTACATTCTAGAAGGGAAAAAAAATAGATACGGTGATATACAAAGGAATGTATAAAGTCAGGGGGTGACCACAGCTGTGAACAGAAAGAAGGCAGGAAAGGGGATAGTGAGGGATAGGGCTGCAGTTTCCAGTTACTGTGGCCAAGTATCTCTCAGGAGGTGACACTTGAGCAAAGACCTGAAGGAAGCGAAGGAGGAAGTGATGCAAATATCGTGGGATATTTCCAGGCAGAGAGATCAGCAATAGCAAAGGCTGAAGCCAAGTGTGTTTGGCAACCCGAGGAAAAACAGGTTTGTGTGGCTGGAACACAGTGAGTGAGGGAGAGAAAAGGAGGTGATATAATCAGGGAATTGGCTGTGGCCCATCATGTAGGTCATAAGACACCATCCTAAGGAGTTTGGAATACCTGAAAATACGCTGAGAAGCCATCAGAAAATTGTGAGCAGAGGAATGGCACAATCTGACTATGTCTTACAAGGACCTCTGCGGCAGCTGCATGGAAAATAGATTATAGCAAGTAAGAGTGACACCAGGGAAACCGGTTAGGAGTCTTTTCTAACAGACTACATGAGAGAAGAGTGGCTTGTAATGGAATGGTAATGGTAAGAAGTGGTCAGATTTGGGACATATTTTGAAAATGAGACAGACATGATCAGCTGATGGCTCCAATAGTTGTATAAAAGAGTCAATATCGACTCAAGATTTTTAGCAAAAGCCAACTGTGTGAATGGTGGTGTCACAGTGAGAAAGTTTGGGAAGAGGTTGGTTTGGGGATGGAGGGGAATGAAGAGTTTGGACAAGCTGAGTTTGAGATGACTATTAAATGTCCTGACGGATGACAACTAAGTAAGAGAAATGAAACTGAAGTTCAGGGGAGAGGTCAGAGCAAGACATATCCATTTAGGAGTCATTAACATATAGATGGTATTTAAAATGGAGCTGAATAAGGTTACCAAGAAAGCGAATATAGCTGGAGAAAACATCCTAGCATTAAGGGCTGAATTAAGCAGGATCCATCAAAGACTGGAAAGATTGCTTAGTTAGGACAAAAAGTATAGTAAAAAGAGGCTGAAGCAAGGCATCCAGAGGCCCAAACCATAATCATAGCTGTATTACAGGCTGGCATGAAAGTCTCTTCTTTTCCACTTCATAACCTATAAAATAAGAGTGTCATCCATGCCTGCTGCACCCTTACCATTTTTGTGAAACACAGAGCCTTTCATCTGTGAGAAGTCAGCATGGAAATGTTCCAACACTGCTAGCAGGCAAGGAGGCAAAAGATCCGAGCCCACGAATACCATACACCACTGGGAAGAGGAAAGGACAGTAACAGGACTAGGCGTTATACTGTGTTAATTCCAAAATGTGCTGCAGTCCGTATCTCTATCCTGCAACCACCAACTCTTGCTTCTTCCCATCAGCTAAGTAATGTCAACTCTATGCTATTAATACAAATTAATACCCATAGAAGAGCATTAAAATGATGAATCAGAGCAGCATAAGAGAAGAGAGAAAAGAAAAAAGTACTGGGGAGATTTAGAGAGCAAAGGAAATAGCAAACATTCTCAACTTATCTCCTTACCAGCTAAGAATTGACGAAGAAAGAAAAAGAACATGGTCTTGATTACTTGCCATTTCCATAAAGGCAAGGAAGCATGCAGGGCCCTTTGAGGAAGATCAATAGTCAGGATCCTAGTAGGTAGAAGAGAAATCCCTGATTAGTAATTCAACTGAGATTGATTCAAAGGGTTCATTTGCAGGCATTCAACCCTAGGAAGGAAGAAGTCTGATGTATGCGCCAAATTGGCAGTGAAAGATTAATTTATATTGGAGTTTTTTTCTGAGCAAAGTGATGAGATGACTGAAAAAAAAAATGATGATACCACGCAGAGTTCTAGCTTCCCCTCACTTTTTTAAGTAATAAAATAATGAGCCAAAGAACAGGTATGTATGAACTAGTTTAAATATATAGCAATGTATTAATATAAACCATGCCAGTAAAAAACAACCACCAGCTAGCTAGTTATCTTCTTTTCCCTTAAATTTTTCATTTAAGAAAATATATAGTTTTAGGGTTTGGCAAAGATAAGATATAAATGTTGATCAAGAATTCACTTAATAAAATGCCATAAACACATTTAAATGGTATTTTGAAGATTTGGGAGATGAGGGGTATCTTAAAAATACATAAGAAGTACAATATAATATAATAAGCACAATTATTGTTAACATTTGACTTAATTGCTCCATTTTAAAAAAAGGCATTACATATCAGCCCCAAGTCCATTTTGTCCTAATGCCCAAGGCTAATCCTCTAGTAATAATCACTGTTGTTCCATGTGTTTTAAATTAATACAAATGTTGTCACATTGTATCTACTAACATGCAACTTGCTCTTTTCGTGAGACATTATTTTTTGAGATGCATACATGTTGATATACAAGTATTTCATTCATACTTTTAATTGTTTCTCAGTTATTCATGCATTCTTACACTATCTCCTGTGATCCTCCCAAGTGAGCTGGATAGGTTATAACAATCCTCACTTTACAGAACAGAATACTCAAGATTGGCCAGAAGATAGGCATAGTACCTTCTACTCCATGGCCAATGCTTCTTTGCTATACTAACTGCATTCAAACTTATATTATTAGCTGTAAAACTTTTTTTTTTCCAAATATAAACCTTATTCAGAATCCTGATATGTAAAAGGAATTCACATAGGAGCCTGGCAGAGATTTGGGGCCTGCCTTTGGCCTACCCTACATCCTTCAGTGACTCTAAAAGTAGCTTCATGGACCTCTAGGCTTCTGTGGCACCTGGTCTGGGAGCCAGTGTGCTAGAGCAGCTTCCTTTTTGCAAGCACCGTACAGTCCAGACAGGGGTTTTAAATACAGAGATCAAAATGCTTATAGCAATTTGGTCAATGGGAGAACTGAACACATTTTTGTGATGCCTCCTATGCAAAGTGGGATCGTGGCAAAAGAAGGCTGGCAAAGCTGGGCCGGGACCCAGGACCCAGGGTGAAAGACCCTTAAAAGTCTCCTGGACTTAGAGTTCAGACAATGTAGGTTTCAAGAACCTAGGAATCCCACATTGTGAGGAAAATAAAGATGCTGGACTAGGACAACAGGAGCAGTGGTCAAACATCAAGGAAAGGTGGCTCTTGCAGAGGAAAGAAGGGAGAGAACAAATCCTTCAAAAGAAGTAGTTCAGTTCTTCACAGGAAGAAAAAAGCACCCAGAGAAATTAATAGACAAAACAAAAGCAAAGACAGAAAAACAAAAACAAAAACCAGGTTCCCTATATATGGAGCAGAAGTCCTGGAAGGGGAAAAAAATGAGGAAGGTTCGTTCGTTCGTTCTTTTTTTTTTTTTGCTTCGTTTTGCTTTAGGTAGAATGAAAAGAATCTTAGCAGAAGTAAGGCCACAAGACTAAATAAATTCTCAAAAATATAGGGATAACACAAGGCAAAGGGTAGAAGAAGTAAAAGCATAAAGCTCAAGGCCTACAAGACAGTACATGGCACTGTAAATTGAAAAAAACGTGATTCAATTTGAGCTCGAAAATAAAATTATGGATCAAAAGTGATACACTGAATACAAATATATATGGCATAAGTCCTGCAGACATGAAGAATGATGTTGAAAGTTGGTGTCAACTAAATCTTAGGATTAGAAAGTTCAAGACCCAAAGAACAAGAAAACAATAAAAAACACTGTCTTATGTACATATGACAAAATAGAGAGCAAACATGCTTTTCAGACATAAGTGTAACATCTGGCCAACCCAATACGAAAAATGATAGTAAATGTTCACCTAGTTCCTGTTCTGCAGCTAATCCTAAAGCTGCTATCTTTTAAGGAAGAAACTATTTATTAAGGAGAACTGAACATACACTATACACACTACATACTACAATTAAATGTAACTACTCAACAGTACTTGTGAATAATATCCAAGTGGGCCAGGCGCGGTGGCTCACGCCTGTAATCCTAGCACTCTGGGAGGCCGAGGCGGGTGGATCGTTTGAGCTCAGGAGTTTGAGACCAGCCTGAGCAAGAGCAAGACTCCGTCTCTACTAAAAAAATAGAAAGAAATTATATGGACAGCTAAAAATATATAGAGAAAAAATTAGCCGGGCATGGTGGCGCGTGCCTGTAGTCCCAGCTACTCAGAAGTCTGAGGCAGAAGGATTGCCTGAGTCCAGGAGTTTGAGGTTGCTGTGAGCTAGGCTAATGCCATGGCACTCTAGCCTGGGCAACAGAGTGAGACTCTGTCTAAAAAAAAAAAAAAATATTCAAGTGTAAGTACAGATCCCTCCTCATGAAAATACTTGTAAAAAGTTGTTTGCCAGAATTGCCAAGTGTTGGTAAGATATGACTTCAATCTTATTCCTTCCTGTCCTATACAAGACTTGTTAATTCTAGATATCAATGTTAATATGCTAACTGTAATGAGCTTTATAATTTTTCAATTATGTAGGTTTTCTGCTTTAGCTACATGTTTATCTATTGTGTTTCTACTATTCTGTTTCTGCCTATAATTCTACTTGTTACCTTGAAAGTTGATGTTATACATAAAGTATATAAGGCATGACTCACTTCAAATTTCCTTTGTTAATTCCTTCTATACTAGATTGGCTTAGTTAGAGGGATATTACTCATGACTTAGGGTAGGAAAAATAATATCTTCAAAATTGAGCACAGACTACTCAAAAGCCTTTCCTCTATGGTTACTTCTTATTTTTCACTCTAAATGCCACCTTTATCAGACTTTGTTACCCCAAGTGTGAGCTCAGTCTAGCAAACTAAACTGAGATGCTAAGCAACTCTTTTATGACTTTTTGCATGCATTACACCAACAGTCTGAAAAAAAATAATATACTAAAAAGAAAAAACTGGAAATGGGACAGTTATAACTGATATTTATGTATATGAAAATTTGAATTTGTGTAATACAAAATGAAAGATAGAATCTTTGCTAGTCATGCTATAGTAATATTAATTTTTCAGAAGCCTTGAAATATCAAATAAATAAAAGAGGAATAAGCCTGTTAGAACAAGAAAAAAATCAAACTGTAATTAAAAAAGAATAATGAAAAATATACAAGCTTGTCTCTCAAGATGTCAGGGAGGTAGTAATATGTTAAAATATGACATAAAATGTTTATTGGAAAAAGATAAGGTGAAAGTTATACCAAACAAAACAGACTTTCTCAGCTACAGAGTGTTTAATAAAATAAAGTAGATGGGAAAGTGTAAGCAAACCAAAAAAAGCATAAGTAGAAAAACAGGAATTAAGAAAAATGTATGCAAAGTAAAGAAGATACTAAAGAGAAAGGTCAGTGTAAAACTTTCTTATACAAGAATAATAGCATAGACAGTAATAAATCAAAAATACTATTAAAAGTGGATCAAAAAGAAAAATGATAGAGATTATGGTATTCCTTATAAAACTACCTCAGGAGCAAGAAAAATATATATAGTTTAAGAGGTCATATGTCAATTAATGCAGAGAAACTTATCAGTGAAGAATATAAATGTTTAATAGTAAATCTTCTAGTTTATGGAGGACTTACAAAGCTGTTAACTATAAATATATAGTATATATACACTCGTGTATATATACGCTGTTGTATATGTACGCTAGTAAGTCAGTTGGCATCACTAACCTAGACTTGTTGCTCCACAAATGGTAAGGAGTGAACAGGAATAGGGAATTATGAGGTGATATAATAATGATAAATAAGAAACAGCAACAAAAATTTACTGATTTGGGGATCAGTAAACAGCAGTGTTTTTAGCAGAAATACCATTAGCTAGTCAAGATGGGACCAGAATGATGAGTTATGTTCACAATCTTATGTGTTAAGTGCCTTTAGAACATTCTGCTGGAAATATTCCCTTTCATACAGTCTCACCACCAAACGTGTCAACCCAGCTCTATCAGCACCCATTTATTGTGGCTTCCCTCCTGTTATCATGGATTATAATCACTACATGAGTTCTGTGCTTTTCTTTAATATCACCTCCTATATAGTATATTAGCTCTTACCCCTTCCCCTATAACTCCCCTATATAATCAGATTTTCTGTCTGTATTATATCATCCCCCTCAACAGACAAATATTCTGTGATATCTCTTGCCTTTTAAAAAGATACCCCTGTACTTTATCTTCATAATCTTTTATTAATCTCCTCTCCTTTTTTCTTTTTTAGAGATAGAATCTCACTCTGTAGCACAGGCTGGAGTGCAGTGGCATGATCATAGCTTACTGCAGCCTCAAACTCCTGGGCTCAAGCAATTCTCCTGCCTTAGCCTCCCAAGTAGCTGGGACTACAGGCATGCACCACCATGCCCAGCTAATTTTGTTTTTTTTTTTTTTTGTAGAGACAAGGTTTCAGCTATGTTGCCCAGGCTGGTCTTGGTCTTGAACTCCTGGCCTCAAGCAATCCTCTATCCTTGGCCGACCAAAGTGAAGTGCTAGTATCATAGATGTGAGCCACCACATCCAGCTCTTAATCTCCTCTTTATAGCAAAGATCCTTGACAATTTTCTTTATACGTTCTCTCCTTCCGTTCTCTCTCAAATACTCCATTAGGATTTCCTTTCCCACTGCTCTACTGAAATAGGCCTTGGCAAGACATCAATGGCATCTATGTTGCCAAATCCAATGGTCATTTCTCAGCACTTATCTAATTTAATTCATCAGTATCATTTGATGTGCTTAATCATCTCCTACATTTTAAAGCACTTTCTTTACTTGGCTTCTGGGACAATATTTTATCTTGGTTCTATTTCTACTTAGTTGATTATTTTTTCTCAGTTTCCTTACCTAGTCTTTTCTTATCTTCCAACCTCCAGACTAAATGTTTAGGGGCCCAAGAGCTCATCCCTCTGACCCTGTCTTTATGTATACCTAGAAGACTGATCCAATTGCATGGCCTTAAGGATCAATCATACATTAAATATACCCAAATTTGTATATCCATGCTTGACTTCTACTGTACTCAAGATTCATATATCAAACTTTCTATTCATTATGATCAATTGGACATCTCATAGGTACCTCAAAATTAACTTGTAAAAACCTGAACTCCTAGAAAGTAATAGGATAAAACCTAGGTGACCTTAGATAGGGCAATGACTTTTAGAAACAATACCAAAGGCATGATCCATGAAAGAAATAATTGAAAAGCTTCACTTCATTAAAATTAAGAACTCCACTCTGCAAAAGACAATGTCAAGAGAATGTAAAGACAAGCCACAGACTGGTAAAAAATATTTGCAAAAGACACATCTGATAAAGGACTATTATCCAAAATACACAAAGACCTCCTAAAACTCACCAGTAAGAAAACAAACAACATAGCTGTAAAATTACCTAACAACCTGAACAGACACCTCACCAAAGAAGATATACAGATGGCAAGTAAGCACATTAAAAGATATTCAACATCATATATCATCAGGGAATTGCAAATTAACAAGATACCACTATATACATATTAATTAGAAGGGCTAAAATCCAGAACACTGACAATACCAAATGCTAGAGAGGATGTGAGCAAGGGGAACTCCCATTCATTGCCGGTGGGCATGCAAAACGGTACAGCCACTTTGGAAGACAATTTCTTACAAAATTAAACAGACTCTTTCCACATGATTCAGAGATTGCACTCTTACTCTTTGATATTTACCCCCAAAAGTTGAAACTTTATATGTACACAAAAACCTGCATGTAGATGTTCATGGCAGTTTTAGTCATAATTGCCAAAACTTAGATGCAACTGAGATGTGTCCTTTGGTACCTTTTCAGTAAATGGATAAACCATGGTACATCCAGACAATGGAATATTATTCGTTGCTAAAAAGAAATGAGCTATCAAGCCATTAAAAGCCATGGAGGACACTTAAATGCATATTACTAAGTGAAAGAAGCCAATCTGAAAAGGCCACATACTGTATGATTCCAACTATATGACATTGTGGAAAAGGCAAAACTACGGAAGCAGTAAAAGAATCGATGGTTGCCAAAGGTTGGAAGGAGGGAGGCAGAGCACAGAGGAGTTTTTGAGTAATGAAATTGTTCTGTATGATATGACAATGATGGACACATGCCATTATACATTGTTAAAATCTATACAATACACAACAACAAGCAATGTAAGCAATGGACTTTGATAGTGATGTGTCAATATAGGTTTATCAATTATAACACGTGTCACTGTGGTGTGAAATGCTGATTGTGGGGGAGGTTGTTCCCATGTAGAGACAGGTGGCATATGTAAACCGTCTGTACTTTCTGTTCAATTTTGCTGTGAACCTAACACTTCTCTAAAAACTCAAGTTTATTAATTTTTAAAAATCTGAATTTTCCCGAACTCCAAATGTTACCAATTTTAATAACTTCTCTGTTATTAAACCTTTATAATATCCTTTGAAACCTCTCCTACAACAAACCCTGCTGGCTTCACCTTCAAAGTATTTCTTGAACCTGACCACTTCTCACCGCTATTGGAGCTAAATTCTAGTCCACGACATCATCATCTCTTACCTGAATTATCGCAATATCCTCCTAACGGGTTTCCCTGGTACTATGTTATTTCCAGTATTCTATAATTGACATAACATTGGTGATATTTTTTAAACAAGTCGGATTATCCTCTCATTTGCTCAAAGTGTTCCAATCTCACTCACTATAAAATTCAAAGTCTTCATCATTGTTCACAGTTCTCGAAAATCTTCCCCCCTGCATTCTCTCTGGCCTCTCCTCCTGCCTTTCTTCCCTTTGCTCGATTCTTTCTTGCCACATCACCTTCCCTGTTCTTTTTAGGACCTTCTCAGTTCTCTCCTGCCTTGGGGCTTTTGCACCTGCTCTTCCTTCTGCCTGAAATGTCATACCACCCGCAGCTACATGGCCTGCTTTCGTCCTCATATTCTTCAGGTCTCTGCTCTCTTGCCATCAGAGAAGGCTTCCTTCACTACCTCCTAAAAACAAAGCACCCCTGTTACTTCCTATCAACCTTACCCTACTTTACGTTCTCCACTGCACTTATCATTACCTCCCCTTTCTTTGTCTGTTTACTATCTCTTTCACCTAAAACTGTAAGCTTCACAAGAGCTGGAATAGCATCTGTTTTCTTCACTACTGTATCCACAGCTCCACTACAGTGCCTGACCCAGAGTTGGTACTCAGTACTAACATTTGTTGCATCAGCCTCATAAAAAGGGAGGAAATCTGGAGATATTGATTTGAAACTCAAATGTGTGGGCTTACCAAGGAAAAGGAAGTTTACAGAGAAAAAAGCTAGACAGAACATTAAAACCTTTGAGAGGCTGCAGAAAATAGAATAACTAGAACATAGCAAAGTTATCTTTAGGTTTGTCTTCTTTAATATACTTCTATTCCAAACAACATAGCAAAACCAATATTCTTGTAGGAAAGAAGATGCACCTATTAATTCATTAAGTAATTGTATGGGGAGGACGAGTCATGGAAAGATTCAGTCTATCCACACACCGTATCCAATTAGGCTTACCAAAGCTAGGAGAAGGAAAGAAGGGAGGTGGGGTAAGGCTAGTTACAAAGAAAGCATTTGTGTGAACTTGTTAAAAAGAAGGATCCAGGAAGGAAACAACATTCTTGATCTTGGAAATAAAAACTTTATTAATGCGGAAGTCTGTCAAAGACTAGAGGAGAGGTGGCCATAAGACAAAGCACATTTAGAAATGAAAGGAGGGAAAACAGATGTAGAAAGGAATCATGAAGACTTGAGCAGTCTGATTTTATAAGAAATTGTGTTGGCTTTGGTGGCAGAAGAGGAAGAGCAAATATTTATTCATGTTATGTAAATAAATCTTATTTTTTAAAAAAACAGATTGAATGGCCGGGCGCGGTGGCTCACGCCTGTAATCCTAGCACTCTGGGAGGCCGAGGCGGGTGGATCGCTCGAGGTCAGGAGTTCAAGACCAGCCTGAGCAAGAGTGAGACCCCGTCTCTACTAAAAATAGAAAGAAATTATATGGACAACTAAAATATATATATACAAAAAAAAAATTAGCCGGGCATCGTGGCGCATGCCTGTAGTCCCAGCTACTCGGGAGGCTGAGGCAGGAGGATCGCTTAAGCCCAGGAGTTTGAAGTTGCTGTGAACTAGGCTGACGCCACGGCACTCACTCTAGCCCGGGCAACAGAGTGAGACTCTGTCTCAAAAAAAAAAAAAAAAAAAAAAAAAAAAAAAAAAAAAAAAAAAACAGATTGAATGAGAAGTACTTCAAAAGAGTACAAATGTGTGATATGAAGTTTTCAGATTACTATTTTTTTACCCCCAATACTATTAGTATGATGCATTTTCCAATGCTATATGCTAAAAAGTCCAACACAGTAACATTCTTTTTTATATTATTTTTGATATTAATATATCATAGGTATACACATTGTGGAGGCAGTCACATTCTTAAACAAAATTTTTTTCCAACCTCCAAACTTCCTTTAAATGTATTTACTGGCCATGTAAATTTAGCATCTACCGTCTGCTGATAGTGAAAAGTTAGGAAGAAAGGCATCGCTTATTTAAAGCAACAGTTTCTGGGGATTTACAGTAAGAGGAATTTGGGGTAGGCACTAACACAATTTAGAAGCTAAATTGTTGACTGAAACAATGCCAAGCAATGAAGGTCAGTCATGAAATAAATCAGAAAAATATTTTTTAAGCAGCAAAAACCATGAAAACTGACAAAACTTTGTTTTTAAAGGACAGTGAACTGGGGGAAACAATCATTTCAACTGTGGCTTTAGGAGTGAATTAAAAATATTACTTTCAGAGCTTAGATCACCCCAATGTTACTGTGTATTCTCTCCCTAATGCAAATGGCGAGACGGGGAAAGCCTGAGCTCATTTTCCTGTCACCACAACCTGAGTGTGAAACTAGTCATTAAAGGGGAGTATCCTGCTTCAGGGACCCCCTCTCTACATGCTGGCTGGAAACAGTGAGCAAGCCTTATATACACACAAGACTTTCCATAAGACATCCACAGGCAAAGAACTAATTCTCTCTTGGGTATTTAGCTTTAAACTTTTTGCAAAATCCTAGCCATGTCTATGTATATACACAGCAGAACTAAATTAATCAAGTGTTTGGATCTTTCTTCTCTTAAGAATATCATTGCAGTTTTACATGCACCTAGAAATTTCAGATTTGCAGATGGCTCCTTGGGTGATCAAATATGTCAATATATCTCCATTTGGATCTTGGAATCATTTGTAAAGGCTATTACGTAAGTATAATACAATTTTTCCATATTTCCAAGTAGACAATGAAATTCCATCCTACCCCCTTAATCTTTCAAAGAAACACATTTTTTTTTAATGCATGGAATATCTGCTTAAGAAAGGTAGAAAGGGCAAGGAAAGGGGAAAGAAATTAGATCAGTTTATTGGATTTTCTACTCATGAGATTGGACTCCCATGAGTTTGAGGGAAAAAAATGATAAGAGTAGGAACAAGGTTTGGGTTTCAGTTGTCCACACTATTCCTATTCCTTGTTATGGATAATGTTTGTTGATTTATTGAATAAACTGAGGGATATCAGAAAAGCAGTTTATTCAACTTTATTTCTGAGAATGCTCACCCTTTTATGTAGTAACTTGTCCATTGGCTGAAATAAAACTTAGCAAATCCCTCCCAAATTGATTCAATATCAAAATGGGGACGAGACCTTGTTGCCAAGGTGGCTTCATGCCAAACATCGTATCTGTGTGCTGTTTCCAGAGAACTTCCTGAAAACAGGATGGATCAAATCCCCATGAGACAGACACTCCATAGCCAAAGGAAAACCCCTCATGACATGAATTTGGCACAACTGTCACACTGAAGTCCTCCAAAGAATTCAAAACCTCATAGAACATAGTTCAGAGAGCTAAGTGGCAAGCAAAATAGTATGGCGTTTCTATGACCAAAATAAACTTTTTCTGGATGAAGGCTTCATTTTCCATCCTCTGATCACACATTGGCAGGGTCTACGGTAGCTGTTTAGGACTGGCTTGACCATTACCTCAGAAAAGTTGTGCATTTCAAGAGATGTCCTGTGCTCAGATTCTACTGAATCCCATACAACAGAGTAATTAATACCTGATTCACTATAGTTTTGATCAGTTGTCAAATGGAGACTTTCCTTTTCTGTCCCATAACACATATGGAGAAAGGACAGTGGTGTAGTTTAATGCAGTGCCAATCTTCAGAGTCACGTGAGATGCTTGTTAAAAATATGGATTCCTTATACCCAGACTTAATCAGAATCTTTAAGGAATAGAAGAGCCTGGGAATACATGTATTTAACCCTTGCCCCTAGGTAAGGCTGATAATTACCCAAGTTTGGGGAAGCTCAGTCAAATGGAAAGCATGTGGAATGTCAATGGAGAAAGCCTTCATTTTTTTCTTTCCCTCTGAAGGTGTGGGCTTCTCTAGGTCTCTACTCTCTGGCCTGTGAAATGGTGATTAGGCTGACTGTCTTCTTTCTCCCTCATCTCACTGGGATGTTGTATAGGCCAAAAAAATACTGACCTTAATTTTCTGATCTGTGGATTGGAGAGGACAGAGGCATGCCCTGCTCATATTTACACAGTGCTGGGGGTACGCCTCATTTGCCTGCATACAGTGCTCAGCTCGTGGCTGCCACTCTGTTCCCATGTTTCTGGGGTGGCATAGCCTGGGGCGGAGAGAGAACAAGGATGAATGAATCCGGCCAGTCTGTGGACAAGCTGATGATACAGTCTTACTGGGCCTGAACACTCTTCTCACTCATCCTCTCCACTAAGTCATCCCTCCTGAGAAAATATTAATCTCTAAGTATTCAGGAATACACTGTTGTCAGCTGCCTGGAGTGGTCAGGGATAAGTGTAGCCTCTTCAGAAAATATTATAAAAGAAGAGACAGTGAAGAAAGTCTTTTTTTTCTGTCTGTATTTTGGAGATATGGTTTAGTATTCTAGAAAGCAAGACTTGGTCAAATGAAAATAAATGAGTTTTTCCTTCAGAAATCTTTGTGGAAGGTGAATATGTTATATTAAGATAAAAAAAAAAAAAACCCACAAAACTTCTACCTAGTTCAAGTCCAGTTAACCCGTTAGAAAGATCATATGAAAATATTTCAATATTCAATGACAATGAGTTGTATTTTAATGCTTACCTATTTTTATCATAGTGCCTACGCAGGAATGGGCACACACAAGTTGCCTAACTGATTCCTACATCTGTCCATAAAGGTGTTGGGATTTCTTCTAAGTAAGAAATAAGGCAATTAGACCTTGCTAATAATACCACTATACTCTGGAAATTGAAGAAGGCTTTTTAAATATAAAGAAAACAGATGCATTCAGACTCTTGAATTTTCTTGGTCTTTTAGGCAAGACCCAGAGGGCCATGCTATGGCCATGGATATATTCTCTAATGGAGTATTTATACTCAGAGACTCGAACCAGCTAGGAGAATATTTATGTGGCAGTAAAAAACTTTAACAGAAAGCTGTTTGGCTCTAATAGTTTCAGGTATTTCTACACATCTCTGCTCACCATGTATCATGTTGAATTATATTGTGTCCAGAATGTGACAGCAGCAGCTCATAATGGAACTTATATAACAGAATGGCCTGGGAGAGGAGGTGGATAGGGTGGCAAGAGAATGGGGAGGAGGGAGAAGAGAGGTAAGAAAGGGACGTTAAAGAGAAATTTTTCTTTTGCATTTGATTGTTTGGTTTCCAGATTCAGAAGAAAATGAAGACTGTGAAGAGAAATATATGTGGCCTCACCTGCCTTTTCCAGGAGAGATTATCTGAATCAGGTCCGCAACACTCAAAGGTAGCAGAGTATAGTGGATCAGAGCACAAATTCGTGAGTCATACTTTCTGAGTTCAAATCCCAGCTTTGTGATATACTAGCTCTGTGACTCCAAAATTAAACTGTCTATGCCTCAGTTTCCTTATCTGTAAAATGGGGATGACAACAGTACTACTTCATTGGAAGTTAATATGAAAATTAAATGAGTCAATATTTTAAGTACCTAGGACAGTGCCTGATACATAGTGAGTGTTTCATAAATGAGATGTATGTGTGTGTGTGTATAGAGTCATATATTTATACATTTGTATGTACATTATATATATTTAAAAGTATGTGTACAGTTTTTAAATCAAGCACCCATTGTATGCCCAAAATTGAATTCTGCAGCAGGAGGCACCAGTGTAGAATCTGATTTTGGTAGGTGTCATTCAAACCATAAAAGAATACTCTTCAGAGAAAACATTCTGTTTGAGCTTGGCCATGTAATTTTCCTGGTCATTTCCCTTGAGGGAAAATGGCAAGACTGTGCAACAATTACTAACAGATACTTAAGAATATGTAATGTTCTGGTCAGTATGTTGAATACTTTTCATTATTATCTAATTTCAGGCTCACAACTACTCTATAAGGTCCACAAATAAGGACCTGAAGACAAGGAATGTTAAGTAACTTGCCCAAAGTCACATAGCAAGTGAGTGATGAACCTGAGGTTTGAATCAGTCTATTTGATTTTAAACTCAGGAAACTTTCATCTCTCCTTATAAACCTTCAGATGTATGTATAAAAATTAATGTAGCCCTAGTCTAGCTCAAAGACTAATAATACTGTATAGTTTAGATCTTAACTCCTAGAGTGCCTGTATCATGCCAGGCACAAAGCTGTACTCAACAAACCAAATAAAAAAGCTCAGGAAAAAAGTTCCTCCCTTTTGATTGGCAAAGATTTCTCCTAAGAAGCCAAGCCTAGTATGAATGAAATGCTGAAATGACATAATGTATACCTGACATTTCTGAGCACTTTGTCTGCATCAAGATACTTTAGAACACTTGCTGTGCTGGACACGGTGAAAAGTACTTTGCACAAATTATCTAACTTCAGCCTCACACCAACTCTATGAGGTTGGGACTAGTATCCCCAGTCCAATAATAAGGGGAAACTGAGACACATAGCTATTTAGAAATGTGTCCAAATAATAGTAGAGCCAGTGTTCGAATCCAGAAGTACAGCCCCACATCCTACGCTCTGAACTATCTGCTAGTCTACAAGATTTGACCCAACACCAAAGCCAGCACTCTAGACAGAAAATACCACAGTAGCCATAGGTTTAAATAAGCACGGTACTGGGCAAAAAAATAGGGCAGAAAATTCCAGAAGAATCCTTTGGTAATTCATAAAGGGAATCATCAGTTCCTTGAACCCATATCTGTATTTCTGGCTTAGGTAGCAAAGAGAACAATAAAAAGCTTTCACAGAATAGAAGAGAGAAAAGTCTGAGTATGTCTTGCTGGAGTTCATAAACTTTGGACTTGTCATTCAATGTGAGTCTGAGAAGCAGCCAGAGAAGAATAAAAGCAATATTGCTAGCTGTTACCATGATAGTGCTTCCAGACTGATTAAGCACTTAACATTGCACATGATCTAAAGTGAAGACAGAGCTATGCAGAGGGAGCTTCCACTGTAAAAGCTTTCTGGGTGAATCTCCGGTTCATACTTTGGGCTCTGCAGCCTCCTCTGCTTCCTCCTTTCCTTGTCCCACTGAAAATTATTTTGATTTTTTAAGATGACTTGCATTTCATCAGACACAAAAGCTTAAATTTCAGGTTTCCAAGCACAGTTTGCAAAGGAACTTTCCCCTTCCATCCAACTGCCCCAGAAATATCATCATTGTGATTCCCGAGGGAATTTTTTTTTTTTTTTTTCTTGCAGGCCTGAACAAAGGCAGGGGCTGCTCAGGCAGTAACATAAGGGCATTTAGGAAAACAGCTCAACTAACTAGAGAACATCTTGTTTAGTACTTAACGCTACATGATGAAGACAAACTTCATCCTGAAGTTTGCTGGGTCTACTTTCTCCCACCATTTCCATCTGTTATTTGGCTGTGATACTGACAACAACTCAGATGGCTAAGTGCTCATCCAGGACTCCTAGATTAAGGTCCGTCTGTTAACCCATGAGTTTTGATCAGTCACTCACAGACTCCATTTCTTTGATGCCTACAAAAAAAGTTTCATAGGTGGGACATAGTTAACAAACCAAAGCTTTCCTTTTTCCAAGAAAAAAAAGAACAAAGTTACCCTATCTCCCCTCTTCCAGTGATATCTGCGGGGTTCATGTTCACCAGCACTGGGTCACTATGACCCCTTCCAAATGTATTCTGTCTAAATTAAGTATGCTTTTTATGTAATACTTATATAGGTTTATGAGCTTATTTATAGATCACTGTGATACACACACGTACACACACACAGAATGGAAAGGTTATTCACCAAAATGTTCACTGTGTATTCATTTTGGTTATTTATAGATGGTGGGATTATGAGTGATTTTTCTTCATTTTTATATAATAATATTTTTTATATTTTCTATAATGGTTATATATTTCTTATGAAATAAACTTAAAGGCATTTAAAACTGTAAATTAAATACCTAGTATTACCTGTATTTCTAAGAAAGGTAAAAAATTGAACAGAGAAACTAAGACATTTCCCCAGGTCCATCCACAACCTTGATAAATTAGAAAGCCTGGCCAAAAGTAGCTTAGCCTTGGTTGAATCCAACCATTTCTGGCTGCTCTCCTGTGAGTGCACATATCTTGGAGTCATTCATCTAGCCATGCTGTCCAGTATGGTAGCCACTAGCCACATGTAGTATTTAACTTTAAATTTTATTTGATAAAACATAATAAAAATTCAAAATTTAGTTCCTTAGTCTCACTAGCTACATTTTAAGTTCTCAATAGCTACATGTAACTAATGGATACCAATTGGACTGCACAAAAACAGAAAATCCTATCATTGCAACAAGATGTATTAGATGGCACTGGTCTAGATGCTAAGTTGCTAACTGAGCAAGATGTTACAATCAACCACGAGCAACCCTTAAAAGGGAAGCCCTCTACACATTTATATGAAATATGGAACATGATTCTACTTACACCTATTTCTCTCTCACTCTGCAGTAAGAGAGAGTAACTAGAAGTGTCCTCAAGGGACTATGTGGATAGTACAGAGTTGCTCTAAAGCCCCCAATCTAAAGAGTCTCTGGGTAGCTATAAAACCTGCATAGAAAATACAGGAGTCATGGAGGTTGCAGTGGAAATCTAGACCATCAGCCAATGCCAGATTCTAAGTGGCTTTCCAAGCAGCTTAGATACTAGTTGTTAGGGGGAAGGGAAAGCCCATCCCTGCCTTCACATAGCAAAATGTAGGCAGGTTTTCATGCATGAAGAATAGCAAGCACTACTGGTGATGTGTGAAAGCACAGGGCACATAAACATCCTCAGTGATTGCTACACCAGAGATGAGGAGAGGATAACTCTGAGCTTAGAAGAGACCACATTTTGAACTTAGTATTTAGAGCTCAGCTTATTTTCTATCATGTATCCTTGACCTGTCATTTAAATTCTTGCCACATAAAGTGTGGTCCTTGGACCAGCAATATCTGCATCACCTGGAAACTTAGAAGTGCAGAGTCTCATGTCCTACTCAAGACCTACTGAGTAAGAAACTTATTTGAATAAGATCCCAGGTGATTTACGTACACATTAAAGGTCAAGGGTCACTGATTTCTCTCCTTCTTACTCTCAATTTCTAGAATGCAAAGGAGACTCAGATCTTTCAACCAAATTTTGTGCAATACACTGGACCTGACAAACAGCATGAGGTTTAATAAACATTTATTGAATAATTGAAAATATGAGACCTGGCTTTCAATACAAAGCAGCCAACGTATTTTGAATGAGTTGTCAAAAATATCCTTAACAACTCATGTGAGCATTTTTGTGTTTCATTTTGGTTTAAAATGCAAAAAGTAGAGCTTATCATATAGTAATACTTATAAGTAAATAATAAACCATGCATGATTCCTTTGTTCTTTACATTGCTGTCTATAAGGGCAATCATTTTTAAAAGCTTTTATTGGATAGCTTGAGCAGAATCATGCCCTAATTATAGTCTTCCTTTTTATTTGCCATTGAGAGAAAATGCACCAGATGAAGCTGTTTGAGACTCTATGGTTTGTTCAGCTGTATTAAATGCTTCTAACTGCTGACTTTTATCGTTCTTAACAAGTCAAGACCAGACTGAATGTCTTTAAGGATAATTGTTTTTATTCATTTCCCTTCTGTATTGCTAAAATGGAGGCGATATGTAAATTAAGGAAAGAAACTCGGATTCAGTACTGCCCAGACCTTTGCTAGCACTCAAAAAGAGGCAAAACCAAATCTCCTCTGTATAGACTGTTTCATGTCTCTGTGATCAGCGGGTTCTCCTTCAAAATGGACAAAGTTTCTTGATTCTTCAAGGTGGTCACCATGCCACTAAGTTACATAACTGACTTGTGCATAGAATCCATTACAAAAAAAAAAAAATCCGTGCCAATGCGTATCAATTGCTTCTAATACATTATTTGTATCAGTGTAGCCAGCAATGCAATGAGTAAGGCTATATCATCGAAATTATTGGAGGCCAGGGCTCAGACAGTCTGTGTCTTATTTTCAATTTTATCATTTATTTGCAGTGTGACCTTGGGACAAAGAAATAAAGCCATGGTACTCAACTAAGATTGATTTTGCCCCCCAGGAGACATTTGGCAATGTCTGGAGATATTTTTGATTGCCGTGAGTTGGGGGAATGCTACTGGCAACTAGTGCATAGAAGCCAGGGATGCTACTGAACAGCCCACAATGAATGCACAGGATAGCACTCCCATGACCAAGAATTGTCTGGCCCCAATTGTCAATAGTGCTGAGAAAGAGAAACCCTGGACATAAAGAGCCTATTATCATCCCTATCATTCAGCACTGACATGCTCAAACAAAAATTCTAATCTACCAAAATATCAGAGACTGAACTATGGAATCCTCAAATTGATAAACGAGGATTCACTACATTCTCACTTCATGGTCAGCACTGTTTTAGGTACTGTGGAAAACACAAAAGTTTAAAGCATGATCTTTTACTTATTCTTCCAGAAACTAGAAATTAGAATAAACTATTCAGGCCTAATAGGACAATTCCTCATTGATCCATTCCAGTAATTTTTTGCTGCCTCTCGACATGGTGCCCCGTCTAATTACGGGATGACTCCCTATTCCCCTGGGATGCCACTTTTCATTCTCATTCACTTCCTTGTTCTGAAGGAACAGCAATTTGCCACTGAATGGTTATTAGCCTTTTTCCCTTTAAGAGACTTAGAAGGGAAAAAAAGCCCACGGGATAATTTTAAAAGTTGTTGCTCCAGTTTTTCTCCAACTTTAGAAATCTCTGTTGGCTTTTAATTAAGAACTTGCATTTAGACTGTGAGATGAACCAGATTTGAAGGATTGTTTTTTTTTTTCTTTTAATGAAATGGCACTCGTTTCCCTAGGAGGGGTTTTCCCCAGATTCTCATTGTTCTACTAAAGATGATTTACATGGGCATCTGTGGAGGTAGCTGAATCTTTGATTGAAGTGGGAGGCCAGGGTAGACACACTGTGCCTTCCCTCTGAGAAACTAGGAAATAAACACCCTGGGGACACAAAGCTGAGATCCTCAGAAACTTCAATGTGGAATGGCCTGGAGGTGGGGCAAGTCAGAGTCCCTAAGAGTGGCAGTGGAGGCTATATGACATAAGGCCCCAAAATATGCCATGAATGTGACTGGATGAGTCAGCTGTTTCAGAAAACTGCAATGCCCATTTCGGTCCATTCCCTCTCCTCACTTGGCCTTGAAAATCTTATGCATTTTAGAAGAATTCAATGCTAAAGTGTACCCATACACCCAATTCTTGGGCACTCACATTTTGCAGCCCCTAAATGCTAAATTTTCTTCTGAGCCATTTGGCTAAGGATCAGGGTAAATTGATGATTCTCTTTATAAAAATTAGTAAGAGAAAGTATAATGAGGACCAGATATTTGCAAATCCTCAAAACATCTCCCCCAAAGATACTAATCAATTACAAAATGAAAAATGAATAACTTTATAATGAATAATGCTGGCAGACATTAACTGAACCAGGTGATCAAGATCAATATCCTCAGCGATAAGACATATCAACATCTTATATCATTTCTAGGATGAAATAAGAAGGACAATATTTCTGTGGTATTCTTGTCCCAAAATATATAACCTCAATCTAAGCATGAGTAAAACATCAGACAAACTCAAACTGAGTGCCATTATGCCTAATAATTAACCAGTGCCTTCAAAAGTGTCAAAGTCACAAAAGACAGGGAAGATTGAGAAAGGGCCACAGATTAAAGGAGACTAAGGACACCTGACAAGTAAATGCAACATAGGATCCTAGACAGAATTCTGGGTCAAAACAAAGGACATTAGTGGGAAAACAGTAAAATGTAAATAAAGTCTACAGATAACAGTACTGTACTGTATCAGTGTTAATTTCCTGGTTTTCTTAATTTCTTTGATTATATCACAATAATGTTAGCAGAAGCTGCATGAAGAGTACAGGAGAATTCTCTGTACTATTTTTCAAATTTTTTTCTAACTGAAGGCATACCTTAGATATATGGCAGGTTCCATTCCAGACCAAGGCAAAAAAAGCAAATTATAGCAATAAAGTGAGTAGCACAAATTTTTTGGTTTCCCAATGTATATAAAAGTTATGTTTACACTATATCATAGTCTATTAAGTGTGCAATAGCATTATGTCTTAAACAACAATGCACATACATTTATTGCTAAAAAGTGCTAACAATTATCTGTGCCTTCAGCAAGTTGTCAATTTTTTCCTGGTGGAGGGTCTTGCCTCAATGTTTATGGCCACTTACTGATCAGGGTAGTGGTTGCTAAGAATGGAGTTGCTGGGTCTTACAGCAAGTATACGTTTAAGTGCATAAGAAACTGACAAAGCAATCTTAAGCAAAAATAACAAATTTGGATTCATCACATTACCTTACTTCAAATTATACTACAAGGCTATAGTTACCAAAACAGCATGATTCTGGTACAAAGGTAGAGACATAGACCAATGAAACAGAATAGGGAACCCAGAAATAAAACTACATAGCTACAACCAACTGATTTCCAACAAAGCAGACAAAAACATACACTAGGGAAAGGATGTGCTGAGAAAATTGTATAGCCACATGCTGAAGAATGAAAAAGAATACCTATCTCTTGCCATATACAAAAATTAACTCAAGGTGAATTGAAGACTTAGATGTAAGACTTGAAACCTAAAAATTCTAGAAGAGAACATAGGAAAATCTCTCTGAACAGTGGCCTAGGCAAAGAATTTATGACTATGACTCCAAAGGCAAATACAGCAAAAATAAAAACAAATAAATGGGACTTAATTAAATTAAAAAGTTTCTGCAGAGCAAGGGAACTAATCCACAGAGTAAATAGACAACCCACAGAATGGGAGAAAATATATGCAAACTGACAAATTGTTTTTCAGTCACCATACCAATTTGCATTCCCACCTCACCAGCAATGGATGAGCCTTCCAGTTGCTTGACGTCCTTGTTAGCACTTGGAACTCTCAGTCTTTCTAATTTTAGCTGTTCTAGTGGGTGCGTAGACATATCTTAATTTTAATGGATTTAATTTGCATTTCCTTGATGACTAATAATGTTCAGCATATTTTTTGTGTTTATTTACCATTCATATATCGTCTCTGGTGGATTATCTTCAATTTTTTATCAAGTAGTTTTTCTTATTATTAAGTTGTATGATGTTTTGTATATTCTTGATATAAGTTCTTGCTCAAATATGTGTTTTCCAAATATTTTCTCCACTCTATAGCTTATCTTTTCATGTTCTTAATAGTATCTCTCAAAGAGTAGAAATTTTATAATTTTGATGAATTCTAACATCAATTTTTTCTTTCATATTTTTGTGTCCTATCTAAGAAAATTTTGTCTACCCAAAGTTCACAAAGATTTTCTCTGGTATTTTCTTCAAGGTATTTTAAAGTTTTAGCATTTAAGTCTATGTTTCATTTCAAGTTAATATTTATGTATGGTGTGAGGTAATGGTTGAGATTCATTTTGTACACATATATCCAATTGTTCCAGTTCCATTTGTTGAAAAGACTGCCCTTTCCCTCATGTTTTTATTCATAAGTATTTTATTTTTATAATATTGCAAGTGAATTGTCAATTTCAATTGTCAGTGTTGCTAACATATGCAAGTACAATTGCAGTTTGGAAAATAGATGGGAGCCTACAAAAAAAGCAGCTAGAACTAAAAAGTAACTTTACCAAAGCTCTAGTCTCTTTTCCAAACTCAACCAGTCCCTTTTAGAACTTTATTACAGGTTTTAATTATAAAAGTAGTATATGCTAATTGTAACATATCAGAAACCACAAAAGTGAATAAAGAAAATGTTAACAATCTTTCTCCATCTCACCCTTAATCCTTCCTCCTAGAAGTAACCCTAAAAGTACTCAGTATTAACACACATTTCTTACATTCCTACATTCAAGCAGGTAGTCAGTTATTTTTGCAACATCTGGTGGGCAGGGGTAAAATGTGCTCAATGAAAGGGGAAAAGCAGAATTAGTCTGCCAGACGTTCTGTCATTATTTCTAAAGGTCTAGCCCTAAAAAGAACATACAAAGTTGACAAAGAAAGCAAAAGTGCATAGAGGAATTATAGGAAGGAGAAGAGTATACAGAAAGAAGCAAAGGGGAAGATTGGTCTTTATAAACAAGAAAGAGAGTTGCTCACTGACATGAGGAGAAGAGACAGCTGTATGGGTCCCAAAGAAGAAAAAAAACAATGGATGCATTTTTTTTAATTCAGAATATTATGGGGGTACAAAAATTTTGACTACATACATTGCTTTTTTGTTGTTTGAGTCAAAATTATAAAGCGTGCCCATCTCCCAGATAGTGTGCATTTTACCCATTAGTTGTGAATTTACCCATCCCCTTCCTCCCGCTCCCACCTGCTTGATTTCCTATGAATATTATTTTCATACGTACATATAAGTGTTGATTGATTAGTTCCAATTTAATGGTGAGTACATGTGGTGTTCGTTTCTCCATTCTTTTGATACTTTACTTAGAAAAATTGGCTCCAGTTCCATCCAGGTTAATACAAGAGGCATTAATTCACCATGTTTTTTTATGGCTGAGTTGTACTCCATGGTATACATATACCACATTTTCTTAATCCACTCATGTATTGATTGGTGCTTGGGTTGTTTCCATATCTTTGCAATTGTGAATTGTGCTGCTATAAACATTCAAGTGCAGGTGTCTTTTTTTTATAAATTGTCTTTTTTTCCTTTGGGTAAATACCCACTAGTGGGATTGCTGTATCAAAGTGTAGGTCTACTTTTAGTCCTTTGAGGTATCTCTATACTGCTTTCCATAGAGGTTGTACTAGTTTGCAGTCCCACCAACAGTGTATGAGTGTTCCTATCTCTCTGCATCCATGCCAGCATTTGTTGTTTTGGGACTTTTTGATAAAAGGCATTTTCACTGGAGTTAAGTGATATCTCACTGTGGTTTTCATTTGCATTTCCCTGGTGATTAAAAATGTTGGGCTATTTTTCATGTGTTTCTTGCCCATTATGTAAATTTTTTGAGAAAAATTGGATCTTTGAAAATTTAGATAAAGCACTATTGGACATCTTGTAAAGATTCCTATGTCTCAACTGTGGTATGAAAACAACAATGACCCTCAAACCTAAAGTCATAGTGCAGAAAGAGCAAATGCACAAATGAGATGGAACCTGCTTGGAGAGAGAGCCAATGGCCAGAGGTGATCACCAGCCTAGGCACTGTAACTGCCTTTGGTTGCTCAAGACCCAGCAGGGACCCCACAAGAATGACCAAATTGGAATATCCTATCAGGGAAGATAATTAAAATCAAATAACTCCATAAAAACCAGAATGCAACCTTTTTGTACTTTATGCACATATTTTGAAGGACCTGGAAATAAAATTTTCTCCAGCATAGAGACTACGACCCATTTTCTGAAACTCTGAGATGAATGATAGATAATTAATCTTTGAATGGTTCTAAGGATCAGGAAGTCTGAATTCTAATCTTGTCTCTGTTTAAATATGATGTGCAGCTTTGGGAAAACATGTTTTTTAACTTTTTCATATGTAAAAAGTAGATTTCTTAAAATATACCCTCTAAATCAACCTGAAGTTTTTGAAGTTCTCTCTATTAGAAACTACCAATATATTGCAATACAACCAAAACACAGAATAAACACTAAGTAATAAAATGCACAGTAAAAATATAAAGAACTCATCCAGATAACATTATATAGCAACTTCCCCTTTCCAATCATCGTAAAGAATTTATAAGTGCAAGAAACACCTCATGACATGATCTGACACTCCATACTTTGTTCTTTGGATAGCCAGCCCCTCAAACATCAGTTTATTTGCTCTTGGCTTATATATCATTCTTATAAACTTACTTTTCCAAGCCAATAGGAGATTAGAAGCATCAAACTAAAGGTAGGGGAAGAAAATATGGAGATCGAGAACAAAAATAAGAGTATTATCACAAACAGCTGAAGAGAACAAAGCTAAAGAACAGATATAAACACTCCAAATCACCTTGCACTGAGACTAGTAGCTTGGCATATATCAATTCATACTGACTAAATTCACAGGTTTGGAAATGGAAGGGACCTTAGAATTTACCTAATGCAACTTGCTGATTGACACTGAAGAAAACTAAGCCAAGGCCTAGAGAGATGATTGAAGTGTCTCTCAATTAAGGTGCCCTCCCCCCACCACCACACCCACACACTTATACCCATACTTAATGAGTTGAAATACCAATCTTTTTCCTACTTCATTACTCTGGCAATTGTTTTTAAATGATTAAGAAAAAATTACATTTCTTAAAGTATACTCTATATATCATAAGCAAGGGATTTGATCAGCTGTTTTAGAAAGAGAAGCCTCCAATTTTGTTAAAATTTTAAATAGGTTTGTGTATACCAAGAACACATTGTTGACATCTCATTTCACAATAGTGTTAAACTATAAATGACAGTGTCTGTGTAGCTGTGCACCTGTGTGTGTGTGTGTCTGTGTTTGTGTACGAATGTGTTATGAAGCACCCAGTGGTGTGCTGGAGTCAACTCACGCAAGCTCTCAAGAGCCATTTTGTCTATCTTTGCCTAACTCCACATTACAGACATCTCACAGGTAGCTTTAAATCAGCATGGCATCAGTAAAAATATTTACACCACAAAAGTCAGCAACAGCTACAAATTAAGGCCCTTTTTTTTTTTTTTTTCAGGAGATCTGGTTGTTAAACATTTACCAGCATACCACTTGATGAACCCATACACATATATTCCCTGAAATAAAATATAGCCTTAAGAAATACATTTATTTAAGTTATTGAATGCATGCAATTTTGTACTGTAGGTACTTTAAGAGTTTTATTTGTTTTTATAGATATTGAAATTGAGAAATTTTCTTTCTTTAAATCTGTAAAGGAAAGAATCAAGACCTGTTTCCATTACTGACACTTTATTATGTAGTTAATAAGATGAGGAGAGAGAAAAATATATTTATTTGTTCAAGTTTGTCAAACAGTACTTTAATATGATGTGAGCAGAAGAGCAAGCTCCCAGTTCTATGATTTGCTGTGTAATGACATGCAGAATACGTGGTCAACCACATCCCATATTTTACATGCAGTCCTAACAGCTTAAACCAGTTTTTTACATGTTTCTTTATAAATTGGAGAGGTCTGTAAGAACAGAGTACAAATGAAGTACCACATGACAAGAGCCCAGAAGTTTCAGACCTAATTCATGAAGTATATATAATATTTACAAGTCCTATATATATTATTGCCAATTACTTTTGCTTTTACAAATTCTTCTGAAATGAATGTGGTTCTCTTGCGATTGACTTCAGTCAGATTTTTCATGGTAAAAAGGGGGTTCTTTTACATAGTGACCAGAAGCATTACTGGTACATTGTATGTGATAATCAGATAGTTCCCCTTGCTCTCATATACTCACCTTATAAAATAAGTCATACTAAATCTTTATTAAAAGAGACCAAAGGTCAGTTAGCATAATACAAGTGAGAGTTTTAAAATTGATAATATAAAGTAGTTTGGTTTTATAT
Source organism: Eulemur rufifrons (assembly GCF_041146395.1). Lineage (NCBI taxonomy): Eukaryota > Metazoa > Chordata > Mammalia > Primates > Lemuridae > Eulemur > Eulemur rufifrons. Next base: position 18,885,540 of record NC_090997.1, on the reverse strand, counting down.
ACTGGGACTGTGAATTCAGGCAACATTACTTAAAAAAAAAGGCTTTATTGAGATATAATTCATATACCATATATTTCATTCATTTAAAATGTACAATTCAATGGCTTTTAGTGAATTCACACAGTTGTGTATTCACTACCACAATCAATTTTAAAATATTTTTGTTACCCCCCAAAAAAACCTTGTTCCCCTTATCCATCACCCTCTAATCCCCCCAATCCCTTCCACCAGCCCTAGACAACATTATTCTTCTGTGTCTATATATAAATTTTCCTATTCTGGACATACTATATAAATTGAATCTTATAATATGTTGTACATTGTGACTGGCTTCTTTCACTTAGCATAATTTTTTCAAGGTCTATCCATTTTGTAGCATGCATTAGTGTTACATTTCATTATATTGCCAAATAATATTCCATTATATGGATATACCACATTTTGGTTATCTATTCATCAGTCGATGGACATTTGTGTTGTATCTACTTTTGGGCTGTTATGAATAATACTGCTATGAACATTCATGCACTAGTCTTTGTATGGACATACGTTTTCATTTCTCTTGGATGTATACCTAGGAGTAGAGTTGCTGGATCATATGGTAGCTCTATGGTTAGCCATTTGGGGAACTTCCTAAAGCAGCTGCATCATGTTACATTCCCACCACAGGCAACATTTTTACTCAGCCTAAATACCCCAGGAAACTATGGAATCTCACTTAAACCCAAACAATCCAGTCAATTAACATTTTCTTTTCTTTATTATGCCTATTTGTATTAATTCATAAGTTTCTCATTATATGGATAAATCAGCTGCCACTAGCGTGACTATTCTATTTTAATGTTTTTGGCTTTCTACTTTTTCAAATACTCAATATTTTTAAAGAGTTTTATCTCAAATTTCAGTGAAGAAGAATTTTGTGGTGGTAGCTAGCATTAGGTTTGGTGTTATTAAGACAAACTCATACACAATGGCTGTAGCCAGTTCAAGGGACCCCATTTAGGAGGTTTCTTTTTCAACATCTGTAGTTAGAGGACACAAAAACGTGGTTTTAATTGTTTACAGGACCACAGTTGACTAAACCTGCATAATGTTAAGCTCTTTTGTATCTATTCTCAGTAAATGATTTGAGAAGGCCATATTATAAGAGATGGGTCAACAAACCAAAACTCACATTAAACAGAAGAATTATTTTGATATACCAGTATTCTCCATTTCTGTTTGGGATGAATGTAGTAATGATTACGTATTTCAATGAAGCAGTAGCATCTTACATTATCTTACCAATTTGTCCCACTATTCACCTTCCCATGTTCATGTGCCACTATCAGCAATTGTTCATGGGCAGAATTTATGGGTAAATTATAAAAAAAAAATCTAAATGAGTATGTAGAAAAAGAGAGTTGGCTTTTATTTTCTTTGAGGAAAGCTACATTTGTTTATTAATATTTGCTTTCTTCAAATATCTTACAGCCAAAGTGAATGACTGTTTCAGAGAACAATGAAGTTGCTAAAATATCCTGTCCTCATGGAGCCAAAGAATGTTGTTGAGGCAACTTTACAGCTGCCCTTCTTTCCATCTGCCTCAACTTCCCTACCAGATTGAAGCCCCCTGAGTACAGCACTTTGTTTTCTTGTAACATCCTCATAATGACTTGCATCCAATGAGAGCTTCATAAATGTTTTCTAAATTAGAAAATTAATAATATAAAGAAGAATATGAAAATATTCAAAACACAAGTCCTTTATAATTTGCGCTAGGGGCAACACTGCTGTCCAACTGGTAGTTATCATCAGTAAAGTACACTAATCCTGTTTCTGCCAGAAGCATACCTCGCATCTCTGAAATGAGGTCACCTTCAGAGAATACCACACCGGCCCCACGTGTCATTGCCTCAGTATGGTGGGTGAAAAGGAAATAAGAAATATTTGGTGCCACTGAATTGGTAGGAGATAAATTTGGGTGGCATCAATGCAAAATTTCCATTTACCATTTGTTCAACTTCTTGACATCAACATCATTACATGTCAAAATTGGTGGGAATGTTCCATGGCCAAGAATATTTAAAAAAAACCGCTTTTCCCATCAGGAAGCCTATCTCTTACAAGAGTTGGATGAAAAGAGGCCACAGAAGTACTTTTAATAAAGTCTTAGCTTATCATAAAGTGCCACTTTAAGTAGATTCTCTCTGATCCACCAAAATCGTTGAACAATGCAAAGTGGTAAAGGGATCAAACCCAATCCTGTGATCTTCCTAATTATTCAGAGGCGTTTTTTGCACATCTTCAATATTTTTTAACATGAGCAAGACTAGGCATGTGAAGTTTTGAGTTCCAATTCCAGTTTATCCACTGGAATCCTCAATGAGTTATTTCATATTATTCAGTTTGTTTTCAGATTTTTACCTCAATCAGTTTTACCTAATATCTAAGTCACATAGTTGTCAAGATCAGCTGAGTTAATGTTTGTGAACCTGCTACATCTATGGTAAAGCACTTCATAAATACATATTAGTGTAATCACCATCATCTGTGCACGAGTCAAAGATATTATCTTTATTTTTATTAGGAAGATAAATTTCCTATTTAAGTGGTCAGTACCTGTAAGGTATTTCCTTTTGAACTGCCATTGGATTGCGATGACTTTCAAATTCCATAAGAAATATAATATACATATAAATGATAGGTGATGAAATGGAAAGAAAATTGCCTCTGGAGGCCAGGAGACTGTCTTTAACAAGTTACATGGCCTTAATTTTAACTTGTCTGAGCTTCAGTATCTTACTTGTGAAATATAATTACCACTCTCTATTTTGGGAATGGTATTGAGAAATAAATGAGATATACATAAAGGACGTGGTATATAACAGATACCAGATTAAATGCATTTTCTCTTCCCTTTCCTTTCACCAGTTATAACACAAAGGCAATAGATCAAAAAATCAATGTTTGCATTAAGAGGATTATATCTGAGAGAGGGGCTGCTCTACAAAATCCCTTACATAAATGGATTCTATTCGTTCGTGAAGTTGAGTGTAAATAAGAACTAAAGTAAAAACTGTAAAATCACTCAAATCCTCCACACCTTCCCCAAACACATCATGTTCTCCAGTTGCTTTTTGTAGTAAAATAAAGAGAAAATATCAAATCCCTTTTCACTCATACCGTTGCTGTTCTAAACCTACTTTACCACCAGTGACTTTCAGTCAATGCTCCACCTCTGCTGGATTTAAACTGCAAACACCATTCCCTTGTAAATCTTGCTCTGAAAATTGATTTGATAGGGCTTTTCTATTTGGAAAGAGCAGAATTTTAGAGACTGGCTATCGTATTCGGGAGCAGTCACAGGACCTGGTTCAACTTGAATAGGTCTCTGCTCACCAGACTTTCTTTCAGTCCCCATCTCTTTTCTTCCTTTCCTTCTGCCCCTCTGCCCCGTCTCTTTCTCTGGTCCAAGATTAACAGGCACCAGAGTTCCAAGGCCCACTTTTTAATCACTCTCTTTGCCATGGCATCACCAGGTATTCCAGCATGACTTTCCCAGGGTGCTAATGTTGTTATCATTCTCCAGACAGACTGCTGACGGCCTTCTGTTCAGAGTTTTGCTTTTTGAGTCCTCTGGAAACCGGGATACTTGAGACCATAGATATGAAATAGCTACCTTAATCTACTATGCAAAGAGTTTCTGGGGTATTGGATAAAACACTCTTTGAGGGGTGGAAAGAGGTGCTGGAGAGAGAGGCATTAAGGAATCAAGCCTATTAGGTTTCAGCATGTATAACTCTCAAGGCAGAGATATTTCTGTGATGTACACTATATACAATATAAGGGAGAATTTCCAATATTGACAATGATTGAAGAGTCCAGAGAGTAAACAAAGTGAGAAAAGAAAAAGTGCAAAATTATATATACTACTTTGCAAAGTAATGTTAATTACATGTACTTAAAAAAAATCTCATTATTTATACCTAATCACCATTGACATTGAGAATTAATATATAAGTTGTTAAATGTTTCAAATTAATTTATATAAATATTGCTGGACTAGAATATGTATGTCAACCTTCTTGGAATCTTGCTCCCATAACATGTTCATCTGTCATACACTTCTCTGCTCATAACTATAAAAAGCAGAAAGGAAGATTATATACAACCAGTTATATGTCTTATGAGCCATTAATAACTGAGATGACCAATTGCTTTCTTATGTTAATCAAGTTAATTACTAATGTCTCAATATTTATCTGAGTTTCTCTACTGGAATTATGCATTTATTGATTTTCTTTACATATGTTCTTGTAATAGGAAACAGAAATATAAATGAAACAAATGCAGATAAACACAACTGTCCTTAAATGTACTAAATCACAAAAAAGAGTGTATCCAAATGTATCAAGTTCTTATTGCAATTCTATTTTAATATATACAATGGCACTTATATTTGGCACTGAACTATTCTTCCCCTATGGTTTTCATGAAGAAGAAAAATCACCTTGAACACAAGAATAAATTGGTAAACTTGAAGAAATCACGCAGAGTTGCAAGTACTCTACTGATAACTACTTATGTATGTTTTATCACCTATTCCCATCACTCCTCTCCTTCTTCTTTCAAGTCAATTTCTTAAATAACTGGACCACCATGCATCATGATTACCACATACACAAAGAAAAAACAAAGTTTCTTTTAGGGTCAGTGAGGGTAAGTTTTGATTCTTTAAGCAAGGGGGAAAAAGGGGAAAAAAATTCTTGTTTTTATTACTACTATACATAAAGTAAAGCACGGGGATATTTTCGCCACACTACTTTGTTTTTTTTTTTTCCTATCTTTACCTTTAAATGTATGCCTTTCTCTGCCACCCTCCCATCCCACATCAATTCTCCAGCAGCTCATATTCATGGCTGTATAAGTCAGAGCCTTCATTTCCAATAATTTCCCAACCAAAAGACATGCTTCATGTTTTAACTGGAGCATAGCTAATAATGCAGATGAAATCTGGACCTGGTAACATTTGATCTGGCCTCAGACAAGAGAAGCAAGGTGGCATCAGCCTCTCTGATATAATCTGCAGCCAAGGAGCGGCACCAGTATACAAGTGACATGCATATCACATGTATCAAAGTGGAAGCTCAATCTGTAAGGCAATAAGACTCTCTCACATCCCAGCATGGGTGCTGGCCCTGAGCTGCAGTTCCAGTAATTGACATAGTTGCCCAATGCTACAAAACAAACTCAGAAACTATTCTCATTAGACATCCCCCTGCTTTGTGACTTTGTTATTGTAAAACCCAAACACTGAGCCCCATACCAGCGTGGCTCTGTTTTTAATTAGTTCTGATGGCACTGGGCTGTAAGCCAAAGAAAAAATGAACTTCCTGTGACTGAGGCTTGTTGCTCAGTATGTTGCTTCCTTCTTAGAGAGATTGTTTTCACAACATTTTATGAAAAGAACTACTGACAGAAATAATATAAGTTTTTACTGCTTTTGATATTTTTTTCAGGCCTATAAAAAACAGTCAAAAGTCAGATTTGTACAGTTACAATGTCATTATTTAGTCTTTTGTGTGACCCAGTTGATTTGTCTTTTGATTAAAGACATCCTACCCGATTAATTTTTTTTAATGGAGAAAACACAGGCTTCTGTTAAAATTTTAAGACCATGAATGTTTTAGTGTTTCCACTAAATTAATTCGGTGATATATATTTTACTGCCTGGGTCATTGCCGGCATAATGTTAGAATTGAGATGCTAGTGAGGTCACCTTCTGAAAACAAGGAAGTAAAGGGCAGACAAATAAAGAAAAATTGAGATAAATGCTGGAATCCTACCGAAGATGAGCCTTCACTGGCCATTAATTTTTACCTTTTGAAAATCCTTTTAATGCAGGAAAATTCTCAATCTATGAGTCTCTCCTCCCCAACTTAAAAAGCTGGGCTTTTGCCTTCCCAGATTCCCTTGTAATTTATCATGACATGTGACTTAGGCTCTGCCAATTAGATACATCCACTCACAACTTCAATTTGAATGAAAGTGAAATAAAAAAGGAGATACCACGTGGAACTGATTTTGGCAAGAGAAACATAGAGATATCCAATATGCAGGATCAGCAGTGGCCCAGGTCTTGGCTGGCCCCCGAATCAGGGTCAACAGCTCCCTATGCAAAGCTGTATATGGAGGTGGTGATTGTGGGGTCCCTACTGAGTCAGCGCAACAGTGGGACTGGGCACCCCATCCGGATGCATAGCCTTCAAATTTGACTCCCTGACCCTTGTGGAGATTCATTCAGTGAGCTGGCCAATCTCTTCTAACAAATTACTTCTCTTCGTATATTAGCTAGAGTGAATTTTGTTGTTGACAAATAGAAACTCCAGTATAAACACCCTGACTCTACATCACACTTATAGTAAAAAGGTAACAAGATGGTTTTAAGGTGGTAAAGAAAACAATCTTTGGAGCCAATAAGACATGGTTCAAAGTCCTAATTCTTCCTCTTAATAGCTGGGTGGAGACAAATGCTAAACTCCTCTGACCACTTCTTCACCTGAAAAATGAAGATTATAATCTACAACTCATGAAGTTCTTGGGAAAATTTAGTAAAATATGCTTGCAATTATTATTATTATCACCACTAAGAAAGGCATTTATAAGATTTTTTTCAATTCCTTTTAGGTACTGGTATAAATTTTACTTTAAATGAATAGCAGTTTACTCTCCTTGGGTACAGGCTTAGAGACTTACTGGATCACAGAATTACAAGAGATCCAGGGATTTTCTCAGCTATACTCATGCTTCTAAAAGGGTAATTGTCTATAGTTTTCTACAAAAGACCAGAAAAGGAGATGCCACTAATTATTTTTTATTTAAAGCTTATTCACACATACAAGTATTTTTTGACCAAACCAAAATAATCCCTACAATATTTATGCATCTGTTCCTTTTGAACACATTTAGTAGCCTGTCAAAGTTCTATGCATCCTTTAAGGCCCACTGTAAATTCCACCTCCTCTCTGAAGCCTTTGGCTATTCTCCTTGGTCAAACAGGAGCTTGCCTCCTTTGAAAGCACTGATACCATTGTCTCTTGTGGCAGTTAATATGCTCTCGCTTATGTGAAGGTTGTTTGTACACAGGCCTTAGTTCCCCTCATTGGTATAATCTAAGCTCCTTAAGATGAGAACTCATCTCAGTATCTCCTGTAGCACTTAGCAAAGTGTTCTCTGTATGTCATTCCTGTATATCATGTTATAACCTATACCACTGTAACACTCACTCTCAGTTCTGTAACTATATTAGAATCCCCTTGAAGACATAGATATTTCTTATTCATGATCATATCCTCCCTTGGTGTCTAGAACATATTTGTTGAATTGAAATACTAACATTAAACTAAAATTGTCTATATATTTCCTCCTTTTGTTCTTTACTTTTTCCCCTCTATTCCGTTCTTCTTTGATTCTTTAAAAATCTATAGTCTTCAGCACTTACTTTGTTCCAGTAAGTCTTTATGAAAGTAAATTCTTTCTTTGTAGCCATTACTGGCCACACTTCTTAGTGCTTTTACATAATCTTTGCAAAGTAGTTATAAAATATTTTCATGATAGCATATGGTTTAAACCAGCTATTACTGTTTCCTCTCTAACGCCTACATCTGGGCAGCTGTTATGTAAAATGTGTTGCACATTGCTAAAATTCTTCCAACCTACTAAGAGAATTCATATTAATCTGTGTTCTACAGCCCTTCCAGCCCAAGTATCCTCCTAGTTTCTAAGTGTCTAAATTAGAAGCCAGTAGAAAGCTCAAGACATGTCAATAAGTGAAAAGGGTAAGTTGTAGAACACAACTCATTATATGGTCTGTCATTTTATGTGTGTAAATGTACAGATATATGAAGGTTAATACATAACAGAGCTCTAGAAAGATACATACCAAACTTACTAGTGAGTGTTTCTGGAGAACGGAGTGGCTTCATAAGAAAAGATGATAAACTTTTTAGTATTATAACTCTACATTGTTTGAGTGCTTTAAAGTTAAAATACTGTAATATATTTCCTATATAAAAATAATTTAAATAAATAGGTAAATAGTCAACTTTTTTGGAAGTTTGGAAAAGTATTAAATTATGGTGAAATTCATTATTCAGTGCTATGGGTCCAGATAAATAAGCACATATGGAAACTAGAAAAAGGAAATATCTGGAATGGTGAATTTTCTTGGATCAAAACCATAAGGATGCAGTCTGTTACCGTGGAAATTGAATACTGTGCTAAACAATAAAAGCCATTTGACTCTATCTGTCTATATACACATATAACGTTATCACTAAAAATATAATCCCTTGGTCCAAAAACTATTCTTCTCAACTTATTTTGAGATTGTCACCCAAAATCATCTGGCTTATGTATCATTCCAAGCTGAAAATAATATATGTTAGATAATGTCTCAAAACAAAACACGCAAGAAAAAAAAATAACAAAATATTTTTTGTAAAAGCAAAACCTTTTTCAACATTTTTGTACTGGCAAATTCATAAGCAGCTGTACTTGTTCAGTAGCCAAGTCACAATCTCTTGAAGACAAGGTAAAGCACTCTCTACTAAACCATCATGATGAGGAGCACAGCCTACCTTGGCTCCAAGCTTCCCCATAAAGACACATGCTCTTCACTTGCCATCTGTTTTCTTCTAAACATCTATCAGCATAGCCTTGTACAGAAACACTAGTATGTGGAATGATTTTATGAATATGAAAAGTTTATTTATAAATTTCTTTGGGCAGCCAATACTTCACAGTTGTCACATTGCTTCAACTGGGTTGACAGACCCAAATATATGAGCTAAGTCCCAGGCCCTCTTGGACGTATACCTGAGACCTCTTCTACTCCTTGGACTTCATCTCCTACTGGTCTCTCCCCCATACATTCCATTCCTTGCTGTATCCTCAATATGCCAGGAATGCTCCTAGAATCAGTTCATTTACGAGTTCCCTGACAAGGATGCCCTTCACTCCTTATTTCCTTCAGGACTTTGCTCAAATGTCACCTTCTCAGTAAGCCTTTCCATGTTTTATTTTTCTCAATAAGAGTTATCAATCATCTAATATACAAAATATTTTATTTATTTTTTTCATATTCACCACAGCTTCATTTATAATAGCTAAACAACTAAAAACCACTTAGATGCTCAAAAATAGGGTAATTGATAAGTCAACTGAAACATTCATACAATGAAATATTACTAAGCAATAAAAATTTTAAAAATGTCTGATACACATGTATATTCATTTTCTATCAGTGCCATCACAAATTACAGCAAATTTAGCAGCCAAAAACAATACAAATTTATCACCATGTAGTTTTCTTATTTCATGTTTTACTTATTTTTTACATTTTATTTTGTTTATCATCTGTCCCACTCCACCCTCAACAGAACGTAAGCTCTTTCAAGGTGTATATTTTTCCTGTGTTTTTTACTGCTTTACTGTCAGAGTTATGATAGTGCCTGTTCTAACACTGAAGAGTTGGTACTGTTCTAACTCTTCAGAGCATAACTGATGCTCAAAAAATACTGCCATAATTATAAGACATCTCATACCAACAGTATTTTTTTTTCTGAATGATATAGATGGAAACTAAGACCACCTCCCAGTTTGAAGTTTGAAGGGGTTAAAGCCACTTTTCTGATATACTGATATTCCAGACCAGAAAAGTTATAGCAATGAATTTAGATTAGTAGATTAACTGACATAACTAATGGATTCTGAGCTCCCTGTGGAAATAAACTGGATTCCTACGTGCTCAAGGTGCTGATGCTTACAGAATGGGTAAGAGGGTTTTGCCAGTGTCGATGCTCAGTCGTCACTCTCCCACTCACAATGGAGCCGTCAATCACTCAAGGACTAACAACAAAGTTCTTTGGCCTAACTCAATAGCTGGAACAGAAGACAAGGTTCTACCAATGAGAAAACTTCCAAAAAGAAGTGGAAGGGGCTCAAAAACCACTAATCTGTCCCATATCATGTTGGCAAGAGAGTAGCTAAGGCCTTGCACAAGATACAAGTATGCATAGCTCTGGAATTTCCAAAACATTGTAGTCCGGGGTGGACTGAAGAATTGAATCATGTTAGGCCTGGTAGCGAAAGATGTGGTTATAGAGCAGATGCCTCCACTTCTGATAAACTCTCAAAAATGTTCAGCAGCAGCAACATCAGTAACAGCAGAGTTGGAGCAGACACGTTAGGGACAAAAGCACATAGCCGTCTAAACCAGGCCAAAGGTCACTCAACAAAAGAGCCAAAAGTATCTACAATGTGCCATTATCATAGCTTTTCTACTCAAGTTCAGATTCACTAACTAGGACACCAGGAATAACCCTCAGTACATCTTGGACCACCATAACCTCAGAACCCTAAGTGTATCTGATAACTCATTCCTTTGTCAGAACCCAAACACTCAGACTTCCTGGACATGATAAGGTTGAACTAATCCAGCCACAGGCGCAGCCAATTTTAGCACTTTGTCTTGTTAGCAGATTTATCTCCATTGATCAATATGAATCCAGTAATGATGAATAATCAGTATTAGTCACTAAACTGCTACACACCACCTTTTCTACCTGTCCATATAGCACAGAAATTATCATGAATGGATACCATGGCTACCTAGACGCATTCATTTCCACAATGAGAGTAGTGTGTCCAGGTGGCCCAAGAGAAAAGACATTAGATTTGTACGTTATTTTGTCACAGAAGAAATGTGATCTCTAGTCTAGGACCCTTGAAGCAACTTTCAGTCTGTCTTTTTCCACAGTATGTTTTCCAGATCTGGGCCAAGTACTTAGTAGGCCTCATCCAAGTAAATTACTATCTCTGATTGTGATGTAATAGATAATGTACTGATTAGGGTCTCTTCCTAAACTGCCAGCAAAGCTTCTTGCTGAGTTTCTCTCGTTAATATTCTCCTTTACCTTTCATGGCTCCTTCCTAACTGAGCATCGTTTAGATTTAGTAATGATGCTTCATATTATGGCGGCAATCTTTTCCCAAGTAACATAAATAGAAATATTCAATGAGAAAAAAAAGAAAGAGCACTCATTTGTTGAAACTCAAGTGTAATCTCTATTCTACAGTCCTGGGTCCAGCTGATCAGATGCTGTTCATGCAAATCAAGTAGTAGCCTCCCTTAATGATACACTTTATTGTTTACTATAAAATCAACAGAGATGTACTGAGAACTATTACATGTTTTTCAGCAAATGATCTGCATCTGCCATGCTGTAGACAGCTAAAGTTAGCCATTATATCTGTTCCAGTGAATTCAGCTAAATCATTATAACAAGCATAGTTATTGTGCTAAAAGACATTAACAGTCACCATTTTTCATTTCCATCAGGGGGTGAAAACTGTTCTATCTTTACTTCTAAAACATAGAAATTGAACTAAAACTGGGAAGTAATAGTTTTAAATGGTAATGCTAATAGTAAACATGACATCTAAATAATTATTCTAAAATAAATAAAATGGGGGAACATATAAAGGACTCTCTTCTTCATTTTTTTCCTAGAACAAAAAAGAGTCATGAACCATTATATAGCTCTCAAAATAAATTCAGGTAAAGACTCAAGACAATAATTAGGCTGGTTCTCCAGACTCTATTATGGGTTCAAATCAGCTCTGTTCCTAGTCACAGGCACTTTGGCTAAACATGGTCCTTTGGTTCTACTTCAATTCAAGAAGAACTTAATTTCTCATCTATATATGAGATAAAAAGACAGCAATCATTGAACACATAGAGCATATATGTACCAATATCACAAGTATGTACCAATATTAAGTAAAACTGGGATTTATACTATTGATTGTCATTTCAGTAAGTTCTACTAGTTGGTCATACTAAGCTCACCAGCATCCACTTAAAAGCTAAAAGCAGATCAACCTTATTTTTCTCTTGAGTCAAATGGAAGGATAATAATAATGTTCTATCTTTTACATGGTGTCTTCATTATAAATATGATATAGTACACTTACTGCAATAAGGACTTGGGGGCTTATTGGTCTGGAATAGTCTAACTGCAAGAAATTTTTTTTTTCTTTTTGAGGGATAACCTTCTTTTGTTTGATTCTAGACACTGAGACTGTGTAATTATTCAGAAAATCTCCCTGGAGATATATATATATATATACACATTCCAGAATATATATCTGTGTGTATATATATGTATGTATAATATACAAACACATACACATATACATATATATAAATTTTCATTTTAAGAATGCAGATGGCTAGGCAAAGTCTACACAGACCAGACCAGAGTGTGTAGAAATCAATTGATAATCTTGGACTGTGTGATAAGAATGAATCAAATTCAGTCAGGAGACTGAAAGCATTGACTTTGGCTCTGCCATCCAAATTCTCTAAATATTTCCCTGACTTTGTGACAAAACCTAAATGATTGGTGCAGATCAGGTGATTTATGCTACAGTGCTGCACAGACAAAGCAAAACAAAGAATGCATGCAGTTAGCCAAATAATTTTACATACAAAAGAAAATGAGATTATTAAAGTAAAGGTGAGGTTTTGCCTTAATTATCTGCATGCCTACCTCATGCTTTCTGTGTACAGATACAGCTTTAGCTAGGTTCAAATGATTTTTTTAAAAAATATGTCTGCAGCAATGTTGATTCAGATATGAGGGCTGCCTTAATGAACAATTTGCTGAGTCAAACATCAGCCAATCAACAAATATTGAGGCACATTGTGTACTTAACTATCTGGGGAACAACAGTTACCCAGAAGTATGGGACAGGATCTCATCCTTCATGTACATAAAAAGTAACCAGTGAGTTAGACCAGCAGCAAAGAGAGGTGGTGTGAACTGGTAATTAAACATGCAGGTCCCAGGGCCTAACTACTGGGGTTTAAATCCCAGTTCCGCCATTTAGCCTCTGATGTCTTTGATCAGTCCCCATCTGTCAAATGGGCATGATAGTTGTATCTTAGGTTTCTTGCATAAATTAAACGATTGGATCAAAGAAGGTACACTGTCTGTATGTGTTGAATGAATGAATGAATAAAATTTTGTGCACAGTTTTTTTTTCTGGTTTTATTATTTATTTATTGTTTTCAAATTAAAATGCATCATTTTACTACTTACTAAATTTTTGAGAATCTGTAGGTACTAAGCACAACTCTTAAAAAGATATGGCCCCATTCATAAGAACATGGATTACGTGTGCACAGTTTTTAGAGTACAGTGGCCCAAGATCCAAGAATCCTGAATTCTAACTCAGTCTTCACTACTAGTTCTTTGCATGAGTTTGATCCAGTTACAAACTTTCTGAGCTTTAATTTCCCCTACTTAAAAATAAGAGCTTAGGCCAGGTGGTATCAACACAATATTATAGCTTTTGTTATAATTCTATAATTGCCCAATCTTAGATGAATAGAGAAAAGGGATATCAGTGAGGGCTAGAGTCATGGTTTCATTAAGGAAGCAAAGGTAATCTACCTGAGGGAAAAAGGGAGAAATACATTGGCATGGTGGTGGTAGAAAACAAACATATGAGAAGGAAAGGAGTGGAACAGATTAGAGGAACTAACAAGAGAAAGTTCTGTCCTATTTGGAAGCTTCACACAAGGAAGTAGGCAGAAGTAAGTTTTTACATGACGGATGAGACCTGTGAGTGTGGAGATTTGAAAGAAAGGCAAACAGATTTCCTTGTAAGCCAGTAAGACCTCAGATCTTCTAAACTTTTTCTGAGAAGGGGAATGACAGCATGAAAGCAGTGATTAATGAAGACTAATTTGATAAAGTTATGCAAGATGAATGGGAGGAGTGAAGGTAATAGATTCAATTATTCTTTTAAAATTGACTATTAATACTGCTCAGAAAAAAATACAATAACTATCACAGCTACCTTCGAACAAGTTTCATTAGTCTATGGCTAAAACTCAAATTGTAACCATATGTACTAGGTAAGGAATTCAGGAAATCATGTAACATAATTAAAAATTAAATACATCATGTGTGTATGTATATGTATATTATATATATTTAGATCAAGTACCATATGGCAGAGGCAAATAACATATTTAAATACTATTGTTCTGTCTACATGTCTCTCTTCCAAGATAAATGTAGTATGAATCAAGTGAAGACTTATAGATTAATTAGAACCTGAGATTTCTAAATAATCTCAATTCTGCCACATGATATTCAAACCATGTGTAATGAAATGATTTTTAAGCACTTGCAAACTATCATTTAGCACAGGAGAAAAGAAAGGGAGACGTTAGGAATCAAAACCTATACTGTTCAATCAGCCCTACTTGTGTTTCTCTACTATTTGCATTAACAGAGTAAGATTAAGCAATTATCCAGAAAAGTTAGACAAATCCTAGCAATAGAACCAGATGATTCATTTGCCCATTGATGCTCAGAAAGAAAAGATATTTGGGCAGTTTTCAACAGTGTGGGAATTCTTTAAATTTTTGCATTTTGAGAACGGGGGGATTGAATTTGGAATTAATTTAATACAATTTGATAAATATTTTTACATATTAGCATGAACAAAAAGAAGCTAGAAGGGAAATGAAAAAATATACATTAAATACCAACTATATTCCTAACACCATGCTGGACACAACTTAAATGTTATCTCATTTATTTCTATTAAGAGAGCTCTGATATTTTCCTCATTTTACTGATTAAAATAAAATTAAGTTCACAGCACTAAAGAAATGTATCTAAGCTCTCACAACAACTAAGTGACTGAGTCATTTAAAACAATTGTGCCTTAATTTCTATTTATACCTCCATGGAATAATGGGGAAAATATTCACCTTCTTGCCTGAAACCACCAAAATACAAAAAATAAGTGAAATAAAGTTTTCAAAATATACGAAACAATGTTTTCAAAACACTGAACATCAGACAATGAGGAACCGTAATCCCTGAGGAGCAGGAAACAAATAAATGAGCCCTACAATGTCCCCCAACTTACTGCGTTGAGAGAGGTTCCAGGCTCCAGCACAGGGAGATGGAACCCAGGTGGAGCCCAACAAACTCCCTAAGTTGAGGAGACAGAGCTAAGAGTCTGGGGAGTCCAAGGCGCTAGAATTTGCAGGACACAGTCCTAAAGAGGAGAGAACTGCACATAGAAAGAACTCCTCGAAGATCTGCAGAGAATCCCTTTCTGTATTAGGCTGAATAGTGATAACACATATATGTGGAGAAACTACAGGGAAAGAATTGCTAGAAAAGATCAAAGCTAACTGCCTGACACTCACTCAGGGCCAGCAATGGTAGCTAGCAAACCTCAGGATTCAAGCGACAATGGGCAGAATACACAGAAAGGTCTTGTCTCAAAAGTGGATAATCCATTCTCTCTCATTAAAACTTTAAAACAAGACCTGAAAAGACAGAAATATTTTCAAGTAACTTAACTGCATCTCAGAATGAAAGCTCAAAAATACTTATAGAAATAGAAAATTATCTAGTAATTAATAAGGTAAAATTCACTGTCATACAATAGAAGATTATTAGGCAAAAGCAGGAAAATACAACTCATAATAAGAAGAAAAATAAATCAATCAAAAGTAAGCCAGAACTGATGCACTTATTAGAATTAGAAGACAAAGACTACTAGTGAAATGGTTATAACTAAATTCCACAGGTTCAAGAGTAGAGATATGGAAGATATTTTATTTAAAAAAAATACCCAAATTGAACTTTCAGAGATAAAAATTACAGCTTATAAAAAGGAAAATACACTGGTTGGGATTAATGACAGATTAGACATTACAGAAAGAAATATCACTGAATTCAAAGCCATAACAATAGAAACTGTCAAAAATGAGTCACAGAGTAAACAGAGAATCAAAATGGAGAAAAAAAGCAAAGAATTAATACTGTTAAAATATCCATGCTATGCAAAGCAATTTACAAATTCAAAGCAATCCCTATGAAAATCTCAATGGCAGTCTTCACAGAAAAAAAGAAATAACAAAGCTCAGAGCAGAACTAAATGAAATGGAAACAAACAAAAAAACAATATAAAGGATCAATGAAACAAAAAATTAGTTCTTTGAAAATATAAACAAAATCAGTAGACCACTCGCCAAATTAACTAGAAATAGAAAAGACTCAAATAAGCTTAATCAGAAATGAAAAACGAAAATTGCTTGAGGTCAGGAGTTCAAGAATAGCCTGAGCAAGAGCAAGACCCCACACTAATAGTAGAAAAAATTAGCCGGATGTGGTGGAATGCACCTATATTCCCAGCTACTCAGGAGGCTGAGGCAGGAGGATCCCTGGAGCTCAGGAGTTTAAGGTTTCAGTGAGCTATGATGATGCCACTACACTCCAGCCAAGGCAATAGAGCAAGACTCTGTCTCAAAAAAAAAAAAAAAAAGGGACATTACAATTGATATCACAGAAATACAAAGTATCATCCATGAATACTGTAAAAACATCTAGACACACTGAGTACAAAATACAGAGGAAATGGATAAATTCCAAGGCTAAATCAGGAAAAAATAGAAATCCTGAACAATAACAAGCAGCAAGATTGAAGCAGTAATAAAAAAATCTCCCAAGAAAAAAGCCCTGGACCAGATGAATTCACAGCCACATTCTACCAGACCTACGAAGAAAAACTAGTACCTATCCTACAGAAATTATTTCATAACACGGAGGAAGGAATCCTGCCTCTCTAACTCATTCTATGAAGCCAGTATCACCCTGATACCAAAGCCAGAAAAGGACACACCAAAAGAGAAAACTACAGACCAATATCCTTTATGAACATAGATGCAAAAATCTTCAACAAAATACCAGCAAACGAAATTCAACAGCACAATAAAAAGATAATTCACCATGATCAAATGGGCTTCATCCCAGGGATGTAAGAGGATGGTTCAACATATACAAATCAATAAACATGACTCACCACATAAATAGAAGCAAAAACAAAGACTATATTTTCATGTCAATAGATGCAGAAAAAGCATTCAATAAAATCCAGCACTGTTTCTTGATAAAAACTCTCAACAAAGTAGGCATAGAAGAAACATACCTCAAAATTTTAAAAGCTATATATGACAAACCCACAGCCAACATCATACTGAAAGGGGAAAAGTTGAAAGCATTCTCCCTAAGAACTGGAACAAGACAAGGGGGCCCACTGTCACCACTAAATACTTTAAACCAGTGATGACAAAAAAAAATCTCAAAAGCTTAAGAAAAAAAGACACTTTATATACAGAGAATCAAAAATAGGACAGATTTCTCATCACAATGTAAGCAAAACAGGGTCAATCTCTTTAAAGTAATGGGAAAAAAACTGTCAAACTAGAACTATTCCCACTGAAAATAGCTTTTAAAAATGAAAGTGAAATCAAGATGTTTTCAGAAATATTAAACCTGAAAAAATTTATTGCCAGCAGAACGATACTACAAGAAATGTAGTAGGTAGTCTTTCAGGCAGAAGGAAAATTAGACTAGATGCAAATATAGATCTACACAAAAGAAAAAATATATATAATAAATGGTAACTACATTAAATATATTGCTTTTTTCCTTGTTATTTAAAGGCTTTAAAAGAGAATTGACTGCTTCAAATACAAATAATATCAATGTGGTATGAGGTTTATAATATATGTAGAAATAAAATATATGACAAAATAGCATAAAGTTGGAAAGAAAGAAATGGAAATACATTATTTTAAGGTTCTTTTTGTTTTTGTTTTTGTTTTTTTTGAGACAGTGTCTCATTCTGTTACCCAGGCTGGAGTGCAGTGGTGTGACCATAGCTCACTACAGCTTTGAACTCCTGGGCTCAAAGGATCCTCCTGCTTCAGCCTCCCAAGTAGCTGGGACTCCAGGCACATGCCACCACGCCTGGCTCATTTTTTTCTGTTTTTAGTTGCCCAGCCAATTTTTTTTCTATTTTTATCAGAGAAGGGGTCTTGCTCTTGCTCAGGCTGGTCTTGAACTCCTGACTTCAAGCCAGGATAAAAGGTAAAAAAAGAAAAGAAGATAGGATAACAATAATTTGCCCAAAGGGTTGAAAAAAATAAAAATACTGGAACATTCCACATATTAAAAAAAAAAATAAAACATATAAATATATTAAAAATCTCTACAGAACTTACCTCTGAGTTTAAGGTTTCAGAATACAAGATCAAAATACAAAAATCAATTGTATTTCTCTACACAAGCAGTAAACAATCAGAAATTGACATTTTAAAATATAAGAGCATCAGAAACAATGAAATAAATGAGGTATAAATTTGACAAAATGTAAAAGTTCTATACACCGAAAACTTCACCACATCACTGAAAGAAAACTTGAATAAATGTACAATAGTCATAAGTCAAATGACTCAATATTGGTAAGATATCAATTCTAACCAAAGTGATCTAAAATAAAATGAATTCAAAATCCCAGCAGTTTCTTTTGGTAGAAAATGACAAATTGATTCTAAATTTATAGAAAAATAAAAAGATCTAGAATAGCCAAAATCACCTTTGAAAAAGAAGAACAAATTTAGAGGATTAACACTACCTGATTTCAAGGTTCATTATAAATCTATGGTGATTAAGATATTGTGTTATTCAAATAAAGGTAAACAATTGACCAATGCAACAGAATAAAGAGCCCTCAAAATAGACACACATATATATGGACAACTAGTTTTCCACAGAAGTACAAAGGAACTTCTGTGAAAATAGGCCAGTTTTCAAAAAATCAGAAAATGATGCTGGAACTGGGCATCCATACACAAAAAATAAAGAAAGAACATCAACTAATACCTCACATCATATACAAAAATTACCTCAAAATGGATCAAAGACCTAAATGCAAATCCTAAACGTATAAAACTTCTAGGAAACAACATAAATTAAAAATGCTTACAACCTTGGTTTTGGTAAAAATTTCCTAGCTACAATACCCAAAGTATAACTCATGAAATAACACATTGTTAAAATAAACTTCATCAAAATTAAAATCTTCTTTAATACTGTCTTCAAATGACTCTGTTAATGGAATGAAAAGGATAGCCATTTGCACTCTGTTGATTAGCCATTAGCCAAACATTTGCACTCTGTTGATTATTCCCTTTGATGTGCAGAAACCAAATGTGGTGTGTGTGTATATAAATATACACCATGGAGTACTACTCAGCCATAAAAAGGAATGAAATAATGGTGTTTGCAGCAACTTGGATAGAACAGGAGACCACTATCCTAAGTGAAGTATCTCAGAAATGGAAAACCAAACACTATATGTTTTTACTAATAAGTGGGAGCTAATAGATGGGTACACACAGGCACAAAGCACTATAAAGGACATGAGAATCCAAGAAACGGCATTCGATAAAAAAGACATCTGCACTAGAATGTTTATAGCAGCACAATTCACAATTGCAAAGACGTGGAAACAACCCAAGTGCCCATCAATACATAAGTGGATTAATAAAATGTAGTATATGTATACCATGGAGCTCTACTCAGCCACAAAAAACAATGGTGATCTAGCACCTCTTGATTTATCCTGGATACAGCTGGAGCCCATTCTACTAAGTGCAGTATCACAAGAATGGAAAAACAAGCACCGCGTGTACTCACCATCATATTGGTATTAACTGAGCAACACTTAAGTGCACATATAGTAGTAACATTCACTGGGTGTCAGGCAGATGGGAGGGGCGAGGAGGGAGGAGGGGA
This sequence comes from Eulemur rufifrons, assembly GCF_041146395.1. Classification (NCBI taxonomy): domain Eukaryota; kingdom Metazoa; phylum Chordata; class Mammalia; order Primates; family Lemuridae; genus Eulemur; species Eulemur rufifrons. Next base: position 18,865,816 of record NC_090997.1, on the reverse strand, counting down.
TGGGTCTATTCACATCTAATAGGTGTAGTCTGCACCGTCTGGGGGATGGACAGACTTGAACCTCTGACTCAGGTGGGGCAAAGGCAATATATGTAACTTAAACATTTGTACCCCATACTGTGCTGAAATAAAAAAAATGCAAAACAACAACAGCAAAAAAGAATCCAAGAAGAGGGGAGGATTGAGAGGGGGAGTATGGGATAAAACTTACGTTTTGGGTACAACGAACACTATTCTGGTAATGGGCACTCCATTTTCCTCCTACCTACTACATGCAGGTATTCAATTAAATAAGTATTTATTGACGCTCCTATGTTGCAGCTCCTGCTGATGTTGTTAAGAATATAAAAAGACTGTGCAGAAGCTTTTTAATTTAATCATGTCCCATTCATTAATTTTTGTTGCTGCTGTGATTGCCTTGGGGGTCTTCTTCATAAATTCTTTGCCTAGGCCAATGTCTGTAAGAGTCTTTCCTACATTTTCTTCTAGAATTCTGATTGTATCACGCCTAAGGTTTAAGTCTGTTATCCACCGTGATTTGATTTTTGTGAGAGGTGAAAGCTGTGGGTCCTGTTTCAGTCTTCTACAAGTGGCTAACCAATTCTCCCAGCACCATTTATTGAATAGGGATTCTTGTCCCCAGAATATATTCTTTCCTGCTTTGTCAAAAATTAGGTGACTATATGAGGATGGTTCTATATTTGGATTTTCTGTTGTGTTCCACTGGTCTGTGTCCCTGTACTTGTGCCAGTACCAGGCTGTTTTAAGAACCACGGCCTTGTAGTATAGTTTGAGGTCTGGCAAATTAATACCTCCCATTTTGTTTTTGTTGCTTAAAATTGCTTTTGCTATACGGGGTCTTCTCTGGTTCCATACAAAGTGTATAATTATTTTCTCTACATCTGTGAAGAATGATGTTGGTAATTTAATAGGGATTGCATTGAATCTGTAGATCACTTTGGGTAGTATAGACATTTTAACAATGTTGATTCTTCCGATCCACGAGCATGGTATATTTTTCCATCCATTTGCAAGTTCTGCTATTTCTTTTCTCAGTGTTTCATAGTTTTCCTTATAGAGGTCCTTTACCTCTTTAGTTAGGTATAAACAGACCACCTACAGAATGGGAAAAAATTTTTGCATATTACACATCAGATAAAGGACTGATAACAAGAATCTATTTAGAACTCAGGAAAATCAGCAAGAAAAAATCAAGTAACCCTATCAAAAAGTGGGCAAATGACATGAATAGAAACTTCTCGAAAGAAGATATAAGAATGGCTAACAAACATATGAAAAAATGCTCAACATCCCTAATCATCAGAGAAATGCAAATCAAAACCACAATGAGATATCACTTAACCCCAGTGAGAATGGCCTTTATCAAAAAAACCCAAAACAACACATGTTGGCGTGGGTGTGGAGAGACAGGAACACTAATACACTGCTGGTGGGACTGCAAACTAGTGCAACCCCTGTGGAAAGCATTATGGAGGTATCTTAAACAGATTCAAGTAGACCTGCCATTTGACCCAGCAATCCCATTACTGGGCATATACCCAAAGGAAAAAAGGTCATTCTTTAACAAAGACACATGTACCCGAATGTTTATAGCAGCACAATTCACAATAGCAAAGATGTGGAAGCAACCCAAATGCCCATCAATACATGATTGGATTAGTAAGCTGTGGTATATGTATACCATGGAATATTACTCAGCTATAAGGAATGATGAAGATACGACATCTCTATGGTTCTCCTGGAGAGAATTGAAACCCATTATATTAAGTGAAGTATCCCAAGAATGGAAAAACAAGCATCACATGTACTCACCAGAAAATTGGTTCCCCTGATCATCACCTAAATACACATCTGGGAACAACACCAATTGGATGACAGACTGAGTTGGGGGTGGGGGAGGGGATGGGGGTATGCCTACACAATGAGTGCATTGTGCACCGTTTGGGGAGTGGTAACACTTGAAGGTGCTGACTCGGGAAGGGGGGGTGGGGAAGGGAGGGATATATACCTACATGATGGGTGCAATGTGCACGACCTGGGGAACAGACACGTTCCCCAGGTCGTGCGCTCTGGAGCTCTGGCTTGGGGGGAAAGGCGGAACAGGAGCAACGTATGTAACCTGAAATTCTGTATCCCCCATAACAAGATGAAATAAAATAAAATAAAAATAAAAAAAAAAAAGAATATAAAAAGAATAAGTGAGCTGCTACTATTTCCAAGATAAATTAATATGTAGATAATATTAAGCATTGTTAAACTTCTTTTCTGGTTTCACTTTATGTCTTGCCCTTGTTTTCTTTCACATGCTATCTAATTATATTTTTGATATTCTTTTCTTTTTTCAAACTTCAAGAATAATTTAATTTCTTCTTTCTGGACCCAATGATATCCTAAAAGCTACATCAGAGTTGTGATTTTTTTTCTGCACTTGTTGATTCTCTTTGAATCCTCTCTAGAACAAGATGAAATATAAATACAGATAAATAATTATTCAAATGACTAAGACATGAGATTTTCCTTCAAGAAATTTGTAGCAAAGAATAGTCAGTCCTTCTCTTAAAGTACCTTACAACCTAGTGAGGACAGACATGTACACTAATAATTATTCTATAAGATTTGATTTGTTAATGCCATAGAGGTATTGATACATTTAAACTTAAAATACATTTAAGTTTTTATAGGATGGAACACTGGAGAAAGAATGTTTAATTCTGACAAGGTGAACAGAAGTTTACAGAGAGAATAGAGAATTTTCAGTTGGGTTTTTGAAGGATATGCTGATTTTCAATGGGCAGAGGTAGAAGAACAGTCTGAGCACAGAGAATATCATAAACAAAGGAGTGGATGTGAGAAAGGCCAGCATATATTCCTGGGCTAAAGAATAGTCTAATAAGAAGAAATAGAAACCTAATACTGGTACTAGCTACATGGTGTCTGGGGAGTTATTTAATCTCTCCAGTTTCCAGTGCCCTTAACTAGGAAGTGGGAATAATTAAACTATTACATATATCTAAGAGATTTTTTTAAAAGACTAAAAGAGAAAAATAATGAACATAAAGCATTCAGCATTGTGCCTGGCACAATGTTTACCAAATGTTTACAAAACTAGTAGCAGTTATTATTAGCATAAGGCTGGAATCAAAGGCAGCAAAGGAGAAAAGAAAAATTTATCTCATTCATATTTTTATAGTGACAAGTTGTTGCCCCTAGTAGCTTCCCAAATACATTCAGTTATACAATGACATCATTCTTTCTAAAACAAATTTCTGACTTCACCTGGTCTGCTTTAAAAAAAAAAAAAGTATTAAAAATGTGAGGAATGGGAAGGGGAAGCACAGATGGCAATTTCATGCTTGAAAATTCAGTCCTCCTGATTTGAGTTGAAAAGATAAAAAAGACCTTATGGATCTCTTCCTTTATGTGTCTTTGGCCATTATATATATTTTATATATATATATATATATATATAATAGTCTCATCATGACTTAAGGTTGTATAATTCTAAAGGATTCATTTTTAAGTTTCATAGAATCATGTTTCTAAAAAGGATCATTTTGTTCAAACCTCACATTTTCAGGCCAACAATACAAGAAACAAAAATACCTTGAACAAACCTACCAACAAATAAAAACCCATTTGCAAGTTGCTGCATATTACGTTGTGATTTCACTTATAGTAGTCTCAAACAAAGACAATCACCATAACTCCCAAAATCACTGTGTCATCGAAAACTAAACATAAGTAGAGAATGGTCACAACAAAACACTGAATAGACATCCATGTGCTTGGTATGATGATCCAATATGAAGTCAAGTAGATTCAATAGAATTCAAGTAGATCAAAAAAAGTAATGGGATTTATTTGTTCTCAGAAGACTAACTATATGCTCAAGTAAGGCATTGGTATGCTGTTAAATATTTACATGTTTGTAAAACTAGAAGATATTGTAACCATATTCATTTATATTTTCATCCCTTTTTCTCTCTTAGCTCCATCCTTGCCTTTCTACGCCTAGTCCATATGACTTCTGATAAAATATTTTAAGAGTACCTATCCAGAGAGGAGTAGTTCTTGCTCAAGCAAGTTTTTTTTAAGAGAACAGTGAGTTGTTGGTGGGGAAGGAAATTATAACAACCTCTATGGAGATTTCTCAAAGAACTGAAAATAGAACTACCATTTGATACAGCTAACTCCCTACTGGGTATCTACCCAAACAAAAATAAATCATTCTATCGGTAAGATACCTACACGCATGTGTTTATCACAATACTATTTACAATAGCAAAGAAACGAAATCAACCTAACTGTCCATCAACTGATGATTAGATAAAAAAATGTGGTGTAAATATACACACTATGGAATACTATTCAGCCATAAAAAAGAATGAAATTATGTCATTTGCAGCAACATGGTCGAAACCAGAAACCATTATCCTAAGTGAAATAACTCAGAAACAGAAAGTCAAGTACTTCATGCTATCACTTATAAGTGGCAGCTAAATAATAAGTACACATGACATAGAGAGTGGAATAATAGACACTGGAGACTCAGAAGGGTAGGGGAACTTCCGGAAGGGTGGGAGAAGAGAGGGATGTGGGAATAGAAATTTCCAAATGGGTACTTTGTACACTAATTGGGTGACGGTTACACAAAAAGCCATGACTTCACCACTGTGCAATATATCCATGTAACAAATCTGCACATTCCCCCCAAATCTATAAAAGTAAAAAAGGGAAAAAAATTAAAAATAAAAAAGAACAGTGAACGACATAAATCCCTTTAATGTGAAAATGGCATTTAATTTTAAAGATGAGAAATTTCATAAATAGACCTGAAAATTTAGTTACTGAGAAGGCAGCAAACATGTAAAAAGAAAGTATGTTAATAATCCAGGAAACTTATTTTCATGATGAGGTTTAAAATATCTAGAATATTCCACAAGAAAATAAGAAAAGGTGTCTAAACATCAGTAAAGGCCTTGTTTCCAATGGCATTTGTTTTTCAAAATGGAATATCTATATAGATAATATAGATACAATTATACATGTAGATATGGATGTAGTTTTTTTTCTTTCCAGGAAGTTTAAGAAATTTCTCTGGGACTTCCCACATTGACAGAAAAACTGAGAGCTTGAAAAACTTAGTGAGGTGAAGAAAATTTCCATATCCCTTTTAACACAGAATATATTTCACTAAAGATTAGAAAGGTAAGTGAAATGCAGGTTTCAACCAAATTTTCTAAATACATATATTACTATTAGGAGAGGTAGGATAACCAGAAGGATGAAAAGATATACATTTATTTTACCAAACAACACATATCAATTAATATGTACCGGCTATAGTTATAAGCATTTTAAAAATAATATCATTTAAATGAACCTTCAAGACAACCCTAAAATAAAGATTCCATTATTATCTCCAATTAACAGAGGAAAAAACTGAGATACAGATTAAAAAACTTTTCCAGGCTCACGTGGTTACTAAATGTAGAAGTGAGCTTTGAACCCAGACCATTTGGCTCCAAGATCTATATTTGTAATCACTTCACTATTTTGCATATTTTTCCTCAGAAGAGCTTCTCTTTGGGGATAAGTTTAATCTTTGAACATTTTTGTCTTTCCTACAGTCCCAAAAGAAATTTTACTTGTATGGTAGACCTGGACCATTCTTTACAGAAAAAAATCAGTATTTTTATAGGAGAATTTCCCTAGAAAACAGTTTAAAATGCCTTTTTAATTATCAATAACTTTAGAGGAATTAATAATCCCACACCTCCCTTTAGGAGAGACAGGTGATAAACTTCAGGTATATGACCTCATTGATTTTATAAACATTTCTGGGAGCCACGTGGCAGCTAGCATGCCTACTTGACAGGTGAAAACAGAGACAAGAAGCTGTTCGGTGACTTCTCCGTGGCACACAGACACCTTTACAAACACACCCTTGAAGGGACAATATGAATCCAGCATAACCATGTGTGGCAGCTTCTGAGTCTTCATTTCTTCATCCATCCTGTTCCAGAGGCAGGAAGCCTGGTACAGTCTATGACTTTTTGCAATGAGACTTCCCACAGTAGAGGAATCATCAGTGACAAGGCCCATAAGCAACAAGAAAGAAGAAAAATAAGCTTTCTTAAAGAAAGCAGGCCCAAGGAGCACAATGACTGATTATGGAAGAGATAGTGTTTAACGTAATTGGCTCCTTCTTCTTGGTAAAGGTCAAAGCCATCTTCAAAATGATTGCCCTATTCATGTTTTTCATAATAGATTGGAAAATATGACTCAGACAAACACCCAGGAAAACTTGGCTCCTAATTTCTCAGGTTTTTAAATGGGTAGTCTTTAAACTTCCTCGAAGAAAGTATTCTAGCATTCCTCAAATTGTTTTTTCTCCCCTATATTTCTACTCAAGAGAATATAAGCTTGGGAAACTGTGTGTTGTGCATGCATGTTTGTAGATTTATACAGTTATCCCCAAATTTCAGACATCAAAAATAATTTGACCACTAAAAACAAAAGCCAAGCAAAACTGGGCACATGAGGTTCTATTCAAGTTCCACTGCACTCTGAGGTGAAGGTGAAGGCCAGCAGTCCCTTCTCTTGTTCGCCTTTGCACTCATATTCCTGAATGAATGGACATCCAGAGGATGGTGCTTACTCAGGATTCCACTTTAGATTTTAGCATTGAGGCATCTACATAAAGCATGAGTGGCTGTTGTTGCCCCAGGCTTACTATTCCTAATTGTATTGTTTTGTTGCTTTGCTTGGTTCAGTAAGCTGATGCATTAACTGTTTAGCAGCATAAAAAATAAAATATAAAACCATGTTTGTTTAAGTCATGCCATCTTGGCTGTCTTCTTTGAGTATTTCCAAGGCCAGCAGTCAGTTGAAATGAGTGGCAAATATAAGGTGATTTCCGGTGAGGTGAGGAGGACTTCCTCCTACTTTGATTTATCCTGCTTTCATCGTTACATAGAAAACACTGAAATGTTGTCATCCTTTTCAGTTTTTTGATCCCCTTAGGGTGTTTGTTTCACTTTGATTATGGAAGATTTACTTGGAAGTAGTATTAAAAAGTTTGGAAATTGTTAAATCATCTATCCAATGAGAAGTCTTGGAACAAATGGAATGCCATTACTTTCAGAATAAAGCTGAAATTGCCAAAAGGTCATACAAGAAGGCTCTTGATATTATGGCCACTGCCTAGCTGTCCAGCCTCAACATTTTTTTTTTTTTTTTTTTTTTTGAGACAGAGTCTCACTTTGTTGCCCGGGCTAGAGTGAGTGCCATGGCATCAGCCTAGCTCACAGCAACCTCAAACTCCTAGGCTCAAGCGATCCTACTGCCTCAGCCTCCCGAGTAGCTGGGACTACAGGCATGCGCCACCATGCCCGGCTAATTTTTTCTATATATATTTTAGTTGTCCACATAATTTCTTTCTATTTTTAGTAGAGACGGGGTCTCGCTCTTGCTCAGGCTGGTCTCGAACTCCTGACCTTGAGCGATCCACCCGCCTCAGCCTCCCAGAGTGCTAGGATTACAGGCGTGAGCCACCGCACCCAGCCCACAGCCTCAACATTAACCACATCATCTTCTCCCTCAACTCAACCCAACCCCAGATAAATACATAATCATTATTTCAACTGGAATAAATTATATGATCTCCTTGATTCCTTGTGCTTTCTATAGCCACAATATAATTTGTATATGCTGTTTGTATTAGTTGTGGTAGACTAACGATGTAACAAATAACCTCAACATTTTAGTCATGTAACACATTAAGTTTTATTTCTCACTCAAGTCACAATCCCATTCAAGTCAGCAATGGTTCTCTGCTACACTCAGTCATTAAGAAACTCAAACCCCTTCTATCCGGTAGCTCCAATGTCCTCTAGGACAGCCCTGCTCAAATGGGATTCCATGAGAGACTTAAGCAGTAATGCCCATAAGCATCCACTGTTAATGAGGAATGAACCGTCCCCTACAAATCTGCAATGATGTTAGCCGAGCACTATCTTCGCATGAACTGAGAAAATGGTCACCAAAATCATTTTTATAAGGCTTAATTCTCTATGAACCCTTTGAGGAGGTCTGCTTCCAGGGCATTGCCTTCAACATTGGCTTGCATGTTAGAATCACCCAGAAGCTAAGGCTAAGAGCCACTGATTTGAGGCCCTAGCATTTTTAGTTAGGTCATCTGCATCCAGCCTACCAAAGGAGGAAGAGAAAGAGGGTAAAAGGGAATGCATGGAAAATCATCTTCGAGGTCTTCTTCTGGGTTAACCCTGGAAATGGCATCACTCAGTCCACAGTCCATTGGCCAGACTACAGTCAAAATGCCCCATGTAACTGCAACCAAGAAGGAAATATACTTTGCTCCCATGTGCCAGAAGAAAAAGGAAGTGGGACTTACCTTAGCAGTCTCTGCCACACCCTTCCCTTTGCCTGAGGAGATATCACCTTTCCTTCCACCACCTCTCTCCAATTGTTCCATTTAGTTAGGTCCTCTGGTCCTCCGAAACAGTAGTTACCTGCTCTAGAAAACCTTCTCCCTCCATCCCCCAAAGCTAAGGCTGTATCTTTACCAGAGTACGTATCACACAGAACTATTCTGGTTAGTTTCTCTGTCTCCTCCAGCTCTAACTATATATTCCTGGTGACTGTCGCTGCTAAAGATACACAATAAGTACTCAATATGTTTCAAGAATGAACAGATAAAACTGCCAAAATGTATTTCACATATACATACATCATAATCTTGAAGACTTCATATTATCCTATGTCTTAGATTTTAAAAAACATAGATGCCTTAGAAGTAAAAGACTTCTTCAAAATAACAAAATCATAGAGATAAACAGGAATGATCTGTATAATCTATAACTTAACCATATAATTTATTAATTGTTCCTGTGTCTTTTATCTTTCCTTTTTAACTTTAAAAAATAAGATGATATATTTATAAGGAAAAACACTATATACTCCCTTTTAGGCCTCAAAATGCTCTTCTTGCTGAAAACAACATAAAAACCTTCTTCCTCTTCCAAAGCCCAGTGAAACACTAGAAAAGTGATGGAGAAGGTACTCAGTAGCTTTTCCCTCCTAAAAGTTCCAGTGCAATGCTTGAATAGACATATAGCAGCGCTAGGTTCATCAAAAACTACCTGCCATTTCTAAAAGAACATTAGTTTGTTACTTATATCAGATATAATCAAAATAATCAAGTTTAATCATATGGGATTTTGAACAGTGATCCCTCTTTTCTTTCCTTCTTTCCTTTCTTCTTTCCTTCTTTCCTTCCTCCCTTTGAAGTATTATTACCTACTGTTCTGTGACAGCTGAAATGAAATGCTACGTGACAAACCAAATCACCTACAGAAGGTGGCTAACATTGTTATTTATTTCTCAGTCTCCAAACTAAGAAATCATTTAGAGTTTCCATTTCAGTGAAAAAGTTCCTATTAAAATAAATAAATTAAAATAAAACAAACATTAATTTAAAACACAGAAGCAAATCGTCTAAAGAGAAGGAAAAGAAGATAAAATATTTTTAAAAGTTCGTTATGTATATGATTCTTGACTGTTGGCTTTCCCATAATCATCATTTGTTTTGAAACTTATAAATATGGGTAACTGAAAGGAAAAAATTCTCTTTATTAAATTAGAGATGAGAGGTGACAATATTCCCATAATCACAAAGAACCCTTCCTATATTCAAAGTGTCAAATTGGAAACCACATGTTGAACATGGAGAAATAAATTAATTCACTTAGAATATCCTGCTTCTAAAGAAAAAAAAAATATTCCAGAGGCTTACAGACTCTTAAATGGTGATTTCCAAGCATTCTGTTGGTTCAAATATGCACAAGTCAAAGTGCTGTCAATTAAATATCATAAAATATGCATTGACTTAGAGTTGCCTAGGAAGAAAAAAGACTGTGTGCTATTGATAAAATTTAAACAAAATATTTGATACCTTAAAATTGGTTTCAAAATTTTCAATATGTGGCATCTAAGAAACAAACCCTGTTAACACAAAGAGATTAAGGTGTTTCTATAATGTTTGGTGGTGAATGTGGATCACAGGCTGTGCTACAATAAAATCCAAACCAGGGTTATTTCAGGAATCAGCATCAGAAAAGCAGTGGGAAGTCAGGTCCTGACCTGTAAACAAGAGGAGAGAAGCAAAGTGAAGCCAAGGTCTGGAAATAAGCTCAGAATTAAAAAAAAACCAAACAAGCAAACAAAACGAACCTGAGTGAAAAGGATTCCACAATTCAAAATTAAGAAAAGGAAGTAATAGGAAAGAAGCTCAGACATGTCCAAAGGTGAATAAGTTAGCAAAAGACGATAACATGAGAAGAAACTCAATAGCTATTCTTCAGTATTCTACTAGCACCAAACCAAATCTTACCCCACTTGGGACGTTGTGAAATAGACCTTACACACGTTCTCAATGGAATCATGGAGGGTTTTAAAAATGTGACCTTGGCATCTGCCATCAGGAAATTTAGATTTCTCATTGATGGTCGTAGGGTAATTCTTTGATGACTTTTTCGTAGGTCACAAAATGAGGTAAAACTAATAATCGTGAAAATTGACAGTGCTTCAAGGATAACCCACTACCTCATTTAATTCTTCAACTAAATATAGTACATGTATATTGGTATTTAGTACTTTTCCTACCTTCTTCTATTGTTCCTCGCTTTATTACAAACACTGAAAAGTTAAAAAGTATATTCCATACTTTTCGTCCAAATACTTTTAGAATTTCTTTGCAACTAACAAAACACATTAGATTTGTAAACTAGGTTTCACCAATGAGAAGCACTCCCCTGAAATTTGGAAAGCAGAAGGAAAATAGAGATCACATACTCGTAACTTTCAGTACATTTTCTTCTGACAGGCAAGGCTGTGAAGAAGCCAATGTCAACAGCTTTGTAAATATTTATTACAAATTGGAGCAATAGCATCTGGGCTCAGTTTCCCAATTCTCAGGCAGTTCTAGGCATAGCAGTGGTAATGGTGGTGACAGAGCGCTGACAGTCTCCTGAATCCTAAATTTCAGTGAACTATTGACACATAGTTTCAGTGGCAGCCTCTTGACTCCCTACCTTCTTAAGTGTGGCAGAGACAGCAGCTCTCCTTGGAGGCCAATTGAATAGTCTCGTTCTCAGAAGCTTTCCTGGAGGTCCAGTCTAGTGCTTGTTCTCTAACCCTGCCAACAATTTTCATGAGCATATAATTAACCTGTATTTAATATTTTACTGTTTAAAATACTCAAAGTGTTTTTGTTTAAAAAATTGAATCTTAATCGATACAAACTTCAAAATAACCCTGTGGGATCCTATTATTATAACTCTTTACACATGAAAAAAACTGAGGCACTGAAAAGTTAAGTAAAAATTAAATGACATGGACAGAGAGGCCACAAACTGAGAGGATATATTTGCGAAATGTATATCTGATAAAAAAAAGTTATACCTAAAGTTTTAAAACTCAACAATATGAGAAATAACAACCTAATTTTAAAATCGGCAAAATTCTAGAGCGGATATCTCACCAAAAAAGATATATATGGCAGATAAGCATATAAAAAGATGTTCAACATCATGTATCATCAGAGAACTACAAATTACAACAACAATGAAATACCACTATGTATCTTTTAGTATGAACAAAATCCAAAACACTAATAACACCACTGTTGGTGAGGATGTGAAACAATAGGAACTCTTATTCATTGCTGTCAGGAATGCAAAATGGTACAGCTACTTTAGAAGACAAGTGGTCGGTTTTTTATAAAACTAAGCATACTATCTGGCAATCACACTTCCATATTTTTACCCAAATGAATTGAAAATATGTCCACAAGAAAACTTACAAGCCAATGTTTATAGCAGCTTTATTCATAATTGTCAAATCTTGGAAGCAACCAGGAAGTTTGTCAGCAGGTAAATGGATAAACAGCCTATGGTACATCCATATAATAGAATATTATTCAGTGATAAAACATTTAGCTATTGAACAAAGAAAATACATGAAGGAAACTTAAATACATGTTTCTAAGTAAAAAAAAGTCAGTCTGCAAAGGCTACATACTACATAATTTCAAATACATAGCATTCTAGAAAAGACAAAACTAAAGAGACGGTTAAAATACCAGTAGTTTCTAGAGGTTCAAGGGGGAAGGGTTGGAACATGGGATTTTTAGGGCAGTGAAAGTATTTTGTATGAATATTGTAATAGTAGATACATGATGTTATGCATTTGCCAAACCCATAATATAACAAAAAGAGTGAGCCCTAATGTAAACTATGTACTTCAAAAAGAATGTATCAATATCAGTACATCAATTTTAACAAATGTACAACACTAATACAAGACATTAATAAAGGAAACTGTGGGGGAAAATATATAGGAACTGTATATAGAAATATATAGGAAATATGTAGGCTTTTTCTGAAAACCTAAAACTGCTGTAAAAAATAAAGCCTATAGTAAATGATATAAAAGGTCATCTATGAGGATCTACATCTATAATCATACTTAGTGGAGAAAAAGTGAATGCATTTCCCCTAACATCAGGAGCAAGACAAAAATGTCTATTCTTACCACTTCTATTCAATATTGTACTAGAGGTTCTACCCAGGACAAGTAGGTAAGAAAATGAAATAAAGGGCATCCAGATTGGAATGGAAGAAGTAAAACTATCTCTATTTTTTTTTTATTTCATCTTATTGTTATGGGGGATACAGAATTGCAGGTTACATACGTTGCCCATGTACCGCCTTTCCCCCCAAGTCAGAGCTCCAGGCGTGTCTGTTCCCCAGACAGTGCGCGTTGCACCCATCGTGTAGGTATATATCCCTCCCTTCCCCACCCCCCCTTCCCGAGTCAGCACCTTCAAGGGTTACCATTACGAATGAATAATCTTGTACCTACAAAATCCTAAGAAATTCACCAAAATATATTAGACCTAGTAAACAAGTTTAGAAAGATTTCAGAAAAATGGTAAATATACAATAATCAATTGTATTTCTATACACTAGTAATGAACAGTCCAAAAATAAAATTAAGAAAACGACTCTATTTATAAAAGTAACAAAAAGAATAAAACTCTTCAGAATAAATTTGAGAAAAAGAAGGCAAGAATTATACACTGAAAACTATAAAATTTCACTAAAAGAAATTTTAAAATACATGAGTAAATAGAAAGTCACCTCATGAAAATGAATTGAAAGATTTTGTATTAAGTTGGCAACGCCCTCAAATTGATCTCCATATTTAACACAATCCCTGTCAAAATCTCAATTATCTTTTTTGTATCTATTGACAATCTTATCATAAAATTCATATGGAAATGAAGGGGACTCAAAATAGCCAAAACAATCTTAAAAAAGAAGAACAAAGTTGGAAAATTCATACTTCCCAATTTCAAAACTTACCACCCAGTGACAGTAATGAAATCAGTGTGGCACTGGCCTAAGAATAAATACAGATCAATGAAACAGAATTGAGAGTCAGAAATATAATCTTATATTTACAGTTAATTGATTTTCAACAGGATTGTCAAGAAAATTCAATAAGGTAAGAATTGTCTTTACAACAAGAGGTGTTGGGACACTGGATATTCACATGCAAAAGAATATACTTGTACTCCTTTCTCACACAATATACAAAAATTAACTCAAAATAGATGATAGTCCTAAATGTAAGAGCTAAAACTATAAACCTCGTATTAGTTTCCTATGCCTGCTGTAACAAATGATCAGAAACTTGATGGTTTATACCAACAGAAATTTATTCTCTTATAATTCTGGAGGCCAGAGGCCCAAATCTGGAAACCCACATAGGTCTACCTGAGTCTTTGGCTGAGTACTTATCTGTGTATGTATAAGAAGCTAGGAATAAAATCACCAAAAAATAAAATATTGCACAAATGCTTAGAGCCCATATAGGACTGGGAAGAGTTTATATTTCAACCAGAGAAAAAAATTTCTGATATCATGAGTCATTGATTAGAGGCCTTAGATTGCTATCATCTTAGTACTAGGGCTAAATTAGTCTTATGGTATAATAAAATCTCCTCTGGACCTATCCTAATAAAACTTAAAGGCCAAATTCAAACAAAGAAAACCATTTCCAAGCAATGTAACAGTGTCCCAGAAAAAAAAGGCCAACTTTATATTTAAAGGAATATATCAAATTACAGCATACCAAAACATAACATGCATAATGCCCAATATCCGATCAAAAATTACCAGATGAACAAAGAAGCAGGAAAATGTAGACCATAAATCATAGAATAATCAATTTTAAAAAACAGATATTACAGAGATAATAGAATTATCATTAAAAGATGTTACAACAAATATGTATATTATATATACATTATATGCATGTATATGTATCCTAGATATATATATATTTTAAATATAAATATATGTTCTAAAAGGTAGTAGCAACTATTAATTAGAGGTAGAGTAATGCAAAGTATTTTTTAAAAACCCTAATGGCATTCCTAAAAGTGAAAAATAGATTATCTCAAGAGAAAAATGCAGTGGAAAAAATTATTATTAATAATTGATTAAACACTGCAGAAGTATAAATATGTGAACACATAGAACTAGAAACTATCAAAAACAACCAGAAACAAAGAGAGTAAAAACATAAATAAATAAAAAACTGGAAAAAATGGAAAAACATGAACAGTACATCAATGAGATGATAACAAAGGCTCTAACATACATGTAATTAGAGTCCCAGAAGAAGAGGAAAAACAAATGACATAAAAATTAAATAATAATTGCCAAATTTGCTAAAACTAAACACACAGATCTAAGAATTTCAACAAATCCCAAGCAGAATAAACACAAAGGAAACCACACCTAGGCTCTTCATAACCAATTTGATGAATACCAGTGACAAATAGAAAACTTAAGAATCAGAGAAAAAAATACACGTTATATCTAAAAAGAAGTTATATCAAAGAAGAAATCACAAGGTGAACTAGAAAATATTTTAAAGCAAATGAAAAGAAAAACATCATCTAAAAGTTTGTAGTTTGCAGCTAAAGAAGAGCTTAGAGGGAACTTGATAATTTTAAAATGATTATAGTAGAAAAGAGGGTTCTCAAATTAATGATCTGAAATGATTATCAAAATTAATGATCTTAAGAAATTTTTAAAGAAATTTATATCCAAAATAATCAAAGGAAAAAAATAATAAAGATAAGAGGAGAAAATAAAAAAAGAGAAAAATAATTTTAAAAATTGATGCACCCAAAAATTGCTTCTCTGAAAAATTAATAAATTTTATTAACATCCAGCCAGATTTATAAAATTTTCAGGCACAAAAGAGAGAAAATACAAATCCCCAATACCAGAAATAAAAGTAGTGGTACCACTACCTGCTCATAAAAGACTAATAAGGGATTATTATGAATAACTTTATGGCAAACAATGAACAATTCCAATGAAATGAAAAATTTCATGAAAGATATAAAGTACCAAAACTGACATAAGAAGAAATAGATAATAGGAATAGGCCTGTTTTTGATAAAGAATAAAAGATTGTGTATAGTAAGCAAAACCTCTGACTCTGATCTCATGTATTTTATTTTTAGGACCCCAAATCAAGTAACTAGCACTGATTCTGAATATTAACTACAAAAAAGTTGATAAGAATAGAATTGCAAGCAATCATGGCCATTTAAATCCAGAGTAAGATGATCACATTTGTATAACCATAGAGTTGCAAATGCCCAAATGGCAAACCACTCAGCATGTTTTCATTATTCCCAAACTCTCCTCTACTTCCCTATACCATACTCTCTCAAGCAAAATTCAGATTAGGCCATAAACCAAAGCCATTCCAGGCAGTACTATATTAATATGATTCCCGAGAGTCTGCCTATACACCTGAGTCCTTTAATAGGAGGCAAAACATTCTAAGAGAACATTAGAAAAAAGGTTTAAAATGCAAATATCTCTGGAGGTAGAATACACATTAATAAATTTCCAGTAAGATTTAAATGACTGATTCAAAATATTGTTTTACAAAGAAGATTTTTCTGGAAAGGGTGAGATCTAAAGGACTAAAGTAGCAAAAGGATGGCAAAGAAAGTAGCAACTAGTGTAGATGGAAGTTGATATTGAAACAAATTTCATTTACTTCAGTTTGACAAAGGTTAATGTTATCATTGTGCAGGTGCCTGGCTAAGTACTGTAGCACTGTGACCCTGCCTGGGGCCCAGGAATTACCTTAAGGACTATGAGGTTAGTCTTCAGGATAACCCTTTACACTAACTTCTTCCTCGTAGTCACCTCAATATTGTAGAATTCCACTTTCAGCATTGGCTGTATTATTTACTTAAATGAAGCCATTTCATTCTTATTTCAAAATCTAGGGTTTTTAAAAAATTCTTTTTAAATGAATGAATTCATGAAATGAATATATCCCATCCAAAATAACCCCTTTGCTGCTTCTTTTTTCTTTTTTTTTTTTTTTCAGGATTAGGCATATGATATTGTTTTGAAAAAAATTAAAGATTAGAATAAAGAAGTAAAATAAAGATTTCATGTATTTGTTTTCTTAAATGCAACAAGAGATCTATTTTCACCACCACTATATATTTGCCTATGAAAACACAGCTATTCGATTAATAGTGATATTCCCCCGAATTAATTTTGGCAGTTTGTGTAGAGTCAAAGACATATCCGGCATTTTTTAAATATAGAACAACATACACAGAATGTTACCAAAATGGTTAAAACTATTTAATTAGATGTGATGTAAATCTCCCTTAAGTAATTCTCTACCTAGGTCATTTATAAAGACAGACTTTGCTTATTCTCTTTTTATAGGAGTCTAATAGAAGGCCATTATCCTTTTGGAGTGAAGAGATTTACGGACATACCTTCCATTAGCATTAATAGGTGTCCATGTAAATCACCAGGCACCAATAGCTGAAGAGGTCTCACTCATCTATTGGGTAATTGGCTATTTTAGTTAAAAAATAATTTTGGGACAAGGAGAAAAAGTAACATCCTTAATGTAATTATCTGAGGTTAAGACTGCATTAAAAGGACATGGTAAGGAATAATGGGTGACCTGACACTTCATTTGGCTTTTATTTCCCCTTCTTCATAAGTTAATCATAAGCATAACAAAAAGAAAGCAAGCATAAAGGTGAATTAGAGTGACTGCTTTTGAAAAGACAGCAAAGTGCATTACATGATATATAAGCACATTGACATAGATCATTAAATTAACAGAATGGAGTCACAATAAAAGCATATTGTTTCCTTCATATGGCAAATGTTTGCTACACTTGTACCTTAGACTAACATAGGATTTGCTTAACATTTTAATTGTATTATTTTAAGAAGTACAATGTCTTCCAAATGTTCTATTACTCTGCGTATTTTTTTTTTTTTTTTTTTTTAGTTCTGTATTGCTGTTCATGCATATGGGCTTCTCAGGGTCCCTGGCACAATTTTATGTGCCTCGAAATATCATGTGCAGATGGTTACATTTTAGTTTGTCATTCCACACATAGAAGAACTTTCATGTGCTTAATGTAAAGCCAGGCTTAGCATGTCAAGTTGTCTTGTGTGACAAATAGTTGTGTATAAATAAACTCACTGGATACACTTTAAAACAAAACAGGGGTGTTTAACTTCTCAAAAATAGGGTATCAGAAATCCAGGAGTCTTTCCATATTTAGCAAATGATTTTGAAAGAGTAGGGTTCACTGCCGGCAAAGTAGGTTATATCTTCGTGGTTTAGACAGACAAATACCACATAATCTCTGCTCAGATTTAAAATGCATGCCTGTGTAATATACATTTGCAAATCTGTCCTAGAAATGTTCTGCCACAGATCAGATGCCTTGTTATTGAGAAATCAAACAGTTCTTTAAATAGAAGTTGAAAATGCAGCAGAAGCTAATTTTTGCAGTACAAAACTAATTGTGTGTTTTATTTTCATTTAACAGATTAAATATAGCTCTACCCTTTGCTTTGATTCCTCTTCTGTTTCTTACAAATGCGACAGTGTCAGAGTACATGCAGGGATTCCACTTAATTAAAAAAAACATACTTATGGATAAAAAGAGAGAAAAGAAAAGGAACAATAAAAACAAAACAATTTATAGGGTTCTAGTTACTGGCATTTAACAAAAGGCATTTTGAAGGAATTTTAGGGAGCTTTTTTATAGTTCTCAGAGTGGATGCTACATATTGCTTTATTTTTTTTTTTCGCTGTATTTATTGTAAAATCAAACATATAGAAGAGAGTCTGTAAAACAAAAAATCAGAAAAGAGGAGAAATGGATGACTGCCTCTTTGTGACATATTTTCTCCCTCAGCCTTGCATATTTGCATTAAAGTGATTGTGAATAATGTACATTTGACCAGCGCTGTCTGCAGAACTAATGCCTATAAAAGGGATGGGAAGTAGCATA
Organism: Eulemur rufifrons; assembly: GCF_041146395.1. Taxonomy (NCBI): domain Eukaryota; kingdom Metazoa; phylum Chordata; class Mammalia; order Primates; family Lemuridae; genus Eulemur; species Eulemur rufifrons. Next base: position 18,847,326 of record NC_090997.1, on the reverse strand, counting down.
TGTTGTGCCTAGGGCAGAGAAAGTCCAATCACCCCCACTGTGAGAGTCTCCAACTAAAACACAGGACAGCCTGGGATTTAGCCTAAATGAACCCAGCAGGGAGAAACAGGACACAGTCCCTCGGTCCACATTTAAGCTTCTGAACTAAGATTTTTAGAGTTTGCTTCCCAAAAAAGAACCCATAATCTCTATCATTTTATTCACACAGAAAATTAAGATTTTTTTTCTCCTTTGTCTTATCTACCTATTCTGCAAAATTTCAAGGGAAACATTACAGCAAGAAATCAGACACATGCAATTGGTTGTTACAGAATCAAGATGTATGCTCTTTCTTGCCATTTTAGCAGCTCTCTTCTCTGCTTGATCTACTCCCCAGCATTATCTGACAAGGCACAGTTTTGACAGTAATTGCAAAATGTTTTGGGCTTGTGGTTTCACTTTTATGCTCTTGCACTGTACTAGAAATTCTCTGCTATAAACACTTTGCAAAGCTTCTCAGTCCTGTTACATAATCTTTCTGTGACCTCCAGCATCAGGTTCAGATGCAAACTAGCTTTCCTTATACCTGTGTTAACCTGATAGCTAAAAACAGCAATTATAAAAATGTATAAGAATAACAAAATTGACTGAACTAGGGAAATAATAGTTGCCGAATTGCTGTGTTTAGATCAGTAGGATTGCTTTGTGCCTCATTAGCTGCAGTATTAAAGGGAAAAAGAGAATAGGGCTAGAAAATATGTATTCAGATTATCCATTTGGTATTTATGTAACCCAAAGAGGGGGGAGGTAGTAAAAAAAAATACAATTGAAAAACTTGTAAGCTATATCATAGTATGATAAGGAACAGTCTATGTAATGCTAAAAATAATAGAGTTGATATGATATAGTTTATCTTTTCTGCTACTATTGGAGTGTTTTATTCCTATTCAAATTACTGTGAAGACACTGTTATGTTTTGGAATGGAGGAAGGCTCCAAACCATTGATTTTAGTTTATTGAGCTATTTCTTGGATAGGCATAGGAAGGTGGCAAGGACTGCCCCATTTTGATAGCTTATACGGACTTCTTTCTTTGAATGGTTAGCCATTATGGAGGGTTACAAACGTTCACGGGAATTAAGTTTGGGCGTTTAATTTTATTTCTTTGGAATCATAGCCTGAGTTTAGTAGATCAAAGACCTCAACCCCACTCCTCCACCCCCATCCGTGACTTCACTGTCCTAATTTGCTGGAACCCCAAGATGATCTATTTTGGTAAGCTAGGCATCCTTCATTTTTTTTCCATGATTTCAGTCTTCTCTGTTATCATCCAGTGATGGGCCCTCATGGTGTGCAATCACTGTAGTTCCTGAGATCAACCAAACCCACCTCGCAGAGATTTCATTTGAGACCATGATTCAGTGTCTTAGATTTAGGAGACATCAATCTCCTGTTAAGATTATAGAGCAGCTTCTATCTGCTCTATAGTATTATAAGCACCTATAAATCTTGGAGAGGGGAGTTAATGGAGAGGGATTCTCCAAAACATGCTACCAGAAAAAGTAACATAAAAATTGCTTAACATTAATTTATCAGAGGCTTGAAAATACTGGTTGTTTGATAAATTAATTGACACAGATAGCTCTTCATCTTATATATATCATCATGTCAGCATTTTCTATCTTAATCTTATCCTTAGTGCCATTATTAAACTAGGGACTGAGGGACAGGAAGTGTAAATCATGCAAACATTTTCATGAAATGTTTAGCAGGCACCTGCTATATGCTGGTACCAGATGAAATTAGGGACCTCTGTTTCCACTGAACTTAAAGTATAATGCTGGAGATAGAGAAGTAAACAAGCAATTTACATTATAAGACATTGTGATTATATTATGATAAGCTGAGTAACATGAGGTTCTATAGGACTACAAAGTGGAAAATGCAAAAAAAAAAGCATAATATGTAATTATTTTCTTAGAAGATGTTTTAAACTTGTTACCAAACATGCAAATTACTTTACCGTCCTGCTCACATGAAGGTTGCCCTTGTTATTGCTGTTTTATCATTAATAATATATTATGGTTTATTCCTTTCTTAACCAGTGAGGGTTAATATTGCAAATAAATTGGGAACTGGTGAGGTTAGATCACTCCAGAGGAAGCTTCATAGCAGACACTTTCCCCCTTATGCTTAATTTCACAGGCTTTGGTCATTTCACATATTGCTGCTGGGGCTGGTAAAAGTTTGTGTTGTGATGTATTACATTTGTCATCACGTGTCCCCAAAGCCCCTTCCTCTTCTCACATTGCTTTATTGCAGCATAAGGTCTAAAACCCATGAATCTTGCTGTCTTTCAATAGTCCCCTTCCATAACACGGCGACCTGTGCGGAATTAGAGCTAATAATTCAAACCAAAAAGGATAAAAATCATAAAGCAACTGGCTTGCTTCCAGATTCCACCATGACATTTTTAAAGCCCAAATCAAATATTTTAAGCAGTGCCCTTTCTGAGGCAGAATTTTAAGCAGTGCCCTTTCTAAGGCTGTGTGTGGCTCAGTCAGGAGCCCTGGGTTCTAGTTTTGCTTCCACTACATACTCAAGGCAAGTAATGAGCTCCCTCACATTTAAATGGAAGAGGCATTCACGATCCATAACATTAATGTCAACTCCAGTTTTCTAAAAATGAATTTTAAAATAAACTAGATAAACTTTTTGTTCTTTTAATGTTCACACCTTTGATCTACCCAAAGTTCTTAAAGAATGTTTTAAAATAAGACTTCCTACATCATTCTAATGTATGCAAATGGCCAAGAAATGGCATCCTCTCCTCTTTTCTGAGATAAAAATTCTGAATCCCAGAAAGATGTAGTGATTTTTCCAAGAATTACAATGACTTATCAGAGTAATAAAAAACCAAATCCCTATCTTCTCAAATGTTACATTAAAATGTGTGTGTGTGTGTGTGTGTGTGTGTGTTCCAAAGGAAAAAGACTTTTATTTCACAATTTTCTCTGATTCAGTTAATAATCTGAACCTCAGTATGACTTAGTAAAACACTAATTATATTTGGATGTCTGACAGATAAAATAGTTTAACTGGCCAAAATTCATAGTTAAAGGAATTAGGTGTTCATCAGAGCACCAAATGGACCACACCGGAAGCACAGATTGATGCTCCAATATCTCTATATTTGACAGTGGCAGTCACCACTGGCAGGTAGGAGAACGAAACCAGAGCTATCTCAATATTAGCTCCCTCTCTCTTCTTCTCTGAGGGCTAAATATACAGACATCACCATTTGGTCTGTATGCTTGGAAGTTTCCCTGAACTGGCTAGCAAAGCAACTACATGCCTTCCTAAAGATGAATATGTGTACTCTTAACTTGGAATGTCTCTAGCCCTCAACAGAACACTGTGAAAAGTCAGATTATTAATTTTAAATGACATGACTTGATGACCACAGAATCCAGGACCATAGATTCCCAAGAGGTAACACAGGTAATTAGGCACACAATTTCTACATCTTGTCTGTTATCTGTACAATTTCTAAAATGTTTATGTGCATAATCAATTAAAACCTGCACCAGAAAGAGAAACTAGATAAATGCTATATTAGACTATCTGTAAGAGAAGAGGGCTGGAAACAACATATTACTTGATATCTTGCTCAGATATCAACTCAGTCCTTTCATTCACTTTTCCCTGAGTTGGAATTTAGCCACCTAGAAAATGTAACTACCTAGCACATAGAAGTTCAATTTTTTTAAACATATTATCAGTGGCAATTATCATGTCACCTATGTCAAATGTAACCATTTTGTAACTAGTGTAAACCTCAGAGACTATTTTATCTTTTGTGACTCAATGCTGTCCAGTGCTTTTGATCTTGCCAAATCCCTACCTCCTAATCCGTACTTAGTAAGATTAAAGCTTGGTACTGGTCACTGTGATGCTTGTCTGCAAGAAGAGACAGTCAAGCAATAAACAAACTCAAAAGAATAAACTCTTTCCACCCAATGTTTCTCAGGCAAATGAAACAATAACACACAGAGACAACCAAATATTTTAATTCTTTTATGTTGAAAGCATATGGGTCTTCATTTGTAATATGATTCTATTGTCAGTCAAAGAACAGAAAAAGAATGGAATTTTGAGGTTGATTTTTATTAAAGGAGTTTTGTTTTTTTAAATAAGGTCTTATTTTTAGGAACAGGTATTTTGACATAATTATTTACATTATCATATAGAGCTTATTCTGCGTGGGATACTATCCTAAGTGCTTTATAAAATTTAACTTATTTGATCCTCATAATAATCCCATGTGGTTCTATGATTATCCACATCTTACAGATAAGGAGACTAAGAAACAAAGGTTAAAAAACTTTGTGAAGGTCACTAGCCAGTAAGCGGAGGAGCTGGGATTCAAACCCCAGCAGTATGACTCCAGAGTCTATATACTGAAATCTCAATAAGATGCTTTTAATATCAGTAATATGAAAATTGGAAGCATTTCATTGACAAAGAAAATTGGAAACCTCACTTACATTGCTGAACCTGACCTCATCAGCCTTGCAATCATGCCTTCTCATGACTCTTTTTCTAATATTTGAGAGAGCATTCTGAGAAAAGCGCCATTGTTTCTCAAACATAGTTTTCATAGTCTTTCTCCAAATCTATGATAAGTACTTTTGCAACTTTTGTCAAATTGATTTTTAGAAACTGAAGAATCATGAAGGAAGAGGAAATGGAGGAGCTACTCTTAGTGTTTATCAACTTAACTCACATGGTTGCAATAAAGAAAAACAGGAAATCGCAACATTAACTGAAACAGCTCTCCGCAGCCTACAAACCAAATAATGATTCCACCACTTTATCTTGTAGTCTAGTAGTTAAGATTCTGCACTTTCATTGCTGTGGCCTGGGTTTGATTCCCAGTCAGGTAATCAATTCTTTGGAGAAGTCAGTCCTTTAACTCAAGCAAATCCTGATTCCACCATTCTGGGACTCTGTGCTATTTGATCATGCTGAGCTTTAAGTTGTCTCTTGTAAAATATGGTTAAAATACATACCTTACAATGCTGTAGTAAGGACTAATTGAAATAATATAAAGTGCTTAGCAAAGTTCTTGGTACAAATAAGCCCTCCATAGATACTCAAATCCTTTCCTCTCATTGTAGAAATAAGGGCTTTCTGGATTATAAATATAGGGGGAGAATTATTAAGCTTTAAAAAGCACACTTGGAGAACACATACAATCATTTAACAAATATTTACCAAGTGCTTACTATGTTCCAGGCATTATGATTATTTCAAATATGATAGATCGGAATTCCAGAAGATTGAAAAGTCCCATGGGTACTTATTTCAATGTATTAGAAACAAATGTGCAAGTAATTCCACCACTTCTAAGTGTTGTTTCTTTGAAAGAATACACTCTTTAGTTCAACAACGAGAATTCTGTGATTATTTTGTCTATTCCTTGACTTCATAAGAAAATTATTTCTGAATAAACACACAGTCGAAAAGGAGCACAACATTCGGTCCTAAGGAGCAAATACAAAGCATTCAGAAACTACAAGCTCCAGGAGGACCAATACCACTCAATTCCTGGTCATTCCAGGGAAGACTTTCCCTGGAGATCAACAACAGCCAACCCCCTTTGCAATACGCAGTGTCTAATTTGATCACTGTCATTAAGACAGTGCCTTTTAGGTTTAGCGTATTTTGCTAGAAATTCAAGAACATTTATCTTCTTTTTAAAAATTATCCAGGTTTGTTACTTCAGTTTCTGACACAAATATATTAATGAACTTGCAGCTCCATAAAGAAGAGCATAGCAAATAACCTCAGACTTGAACTATTTCTTCCAGCTCTCTGACTTGCCCTCAGGTGGGAGGCAGCTGCTGCCTGGATCGGCTATCTGAATGGCACAGGGACACACTTTGATTCTTTTCAGGCTAGCTCTTCACTAACATAATTCTTTGATTCACAGCCCCTGTGTCTGTCCACAGAGCCTAACACTAATCACTCAGCCCTTTTCCTCACTGTCCTTCCACATCCTTCTTGTTTCTTTGCCACAGGTCAAGAGATAAGGCCGCTTTGGTCGATTCCCAGCAGTCAGTCCTTCATGTCACTTCACAGGTAGCTACTGGGCACATAGTATATGCTCAGTGCTGAGTACTATGGAGAGTACCACAACAGTACCTTAAACCAAAGCCTTCATTCCTAGTCGGAATATAAGATTTAAATTAAGCTTCTCCTAACACTTCAAGAGGATACATAATTAAGGACCATCGCACACCTGTGCTGCCTGTTTCGTAGTTCCACACTGGCCCCCTCCAAAGACCCTCTCAGAGACCTCAAGGAGCACTCCCTGGTGACACATCCACAGATGAATACTCCTCACTACGTCTTCAATAGCAGTCCCTCTGCACAGGAGATGCTGCTTTGCAGTACTTTATATTCTAACCAAATTCCTTTAATAACATAGTCTCTTTCAGAGTTGCCCCAGGGTTTCCAGTGTCTTCATCTGAACTCCAAGATGAACCCCTAGAATTCATTCCGGCTGCTAAATCTGTCAGTATTTCCACATATTCCTTGGAGGGTTATGCTTTGGCTATACAATCTCACTTTAGGATAAGAGGATCTTAACAGGAAGATACCATACACACACACACAAATAAATGAATAAATGATCTTTCATTATCTACTTGACATAGAAAACATTAAAATATCAGAAAATCCAAGATTTTAGAGCCAAAATAGGTCCCAATCAATGATCTAGAATAAGCTGTTAAAAAAATAATAGGTCCTATTTTATAGAAGAGATTCCAAAGCTAAAAGACGATGGATTTTGTTCCGGTTCATAGATTTCTAGGGTGTCTATAAATAAGTATACTTATTTCCCTTTATTTATTATAAGAACATATTTAATACTTTAAAAATGTTTCACTAGTCATACTTAATATATACTTATGAAATTGAAATGGTTCAGGCAAAAGTTTCATCAACCCACTTTCTCTTCCGTGTTTCATAACTATTTTACTGCTGCTGCTTTCTAAAAGTGGAACTATGGATTCTTCATACCACTTCTGGATTCAATTAAATTCAATTTAGCAAATATTTAATGAATAACTTTGCAAAATCCTAAAAATTTTCATTCTACATATTTTAAATCCATACGTTTAAAAGATTCTAGCAAATAAAAGAGTTGGCCAATTTTCAAGTGCATGTTATGACGAAAATAGTCATGTGAATGATGCAGCATATATACTTACTTATCTGGTCCAGGATTCTATAATGATTAATGCATTAAGACTGTTCATGAAGAAAACAGTATGGATATTCCTTAAAAGATTAAAAATAGAACTATCTCATAATCCAACAATCCCACCTCTGGGCATATATCCAAAAGAGATGAAATCAGTATCTTGAAAAGATATCTGCACTCCCATGTTTATTGCAGCATTATTCAAAACAATATATTTGTGGTCAAGTCAGGGTGCAGTGCCTTGTGCCTATAATTCTAGCACTCTGGGAGTCTTAGAGGGGAGGATCCCTTGAGGCCAGTAATTTGAGACCAGCCTGGGCAACATAGTGAGATCCTGTCTCAACAAAATATTAAAAAATTAGCTGGGTGTGGTGGTGTGTACCTGTGCTCCTAGCTACTCAGAAGGCTGAGGCAGGAGGCTCACTTGAGCCCAGGAGTTCGAGGCTGCAGTAAGCTATGTTTGTGCCATTGCACTCCAGCCTGGGTAACAGAGTGAGACTCTGTCTCAAAAAAAAAAAACAAAAACAAAAACACAAAACTTTGACAAATAGGACAGTTCTCCAAAATTGCTAAAGCCAACTTTTCAGTAATATACAAACTCTATGGCTGAAAACACATCTATATTACAAGCAACTGACTTCTTGTATCAGCTGAAAAATATACTTTAGTATATAAAGGCAGTTTGGCCTAAGTTACAAAATTGTAGCATGTCATTATTTTATTACTAGGTGCTACTATATATTTTAAACCTCTAAAAAAATACAACCAACATATAAAATGTCATACAGAGAACAAGTTTTTAAATGAATCAGTGGTATTATACTGAATGCACCACAGTCCACGTTGGGCTCTAGAACAGGTCCTGCAAACTGCCTGCACTGCAGGCCACCAGTGAGGAGGACCCAGATAGGAATAAGAATTCTGTCCCCCTCCCCCAGATAGGCCAATTTGACTGTGGTGGAGGCCTGAAAAAGCAAAGCTCATAAATGTATAAAAAAAAAACCCAGAAGAATCCACTGATAAAAAGTGCTAAAAATATGAAAAGCCATGGAAGACAAAAACATGTGAGTTGTATCCACTCAGTCAAATATTCTCCTCTGAATGCAGAACATTCCCTCTGAAGGCTATTACTTAGGGAAGATACAGGGAAACAGGAAGGAGACAAAGACGAACCTGGTTCTAGCTGTACTACCCACCTGATCACAGGAAAGTCATGCATTAATAAAATGCTTTCAGCATCCTTTTCTTTATTTTCAAAGTATGTATCATGCTCTATTTTTCTCCATGCTTCCCCCTCAACTGCCTGCACTTTTCCTCTAGCCACAGTGAGCTACTTGTAGTTCCCAGAAAGCACCATGCTCTGTTTTCTGTTGTTAAATCTACTGTCTCCATTGGCAGAAATGCTCTCTGTACCCTTTCTCCCCCTCCTCACACACTTAGCTAAAGCCTATTTATGATTCAAGTTTTAAATTAGACATTACTTCATCCAGGAAGACATCGCTAATGCCTCAATATTGGCCCACATGCACTTTTTACATGTCTCCATAGATAGCAAGTACTTATCATCATCTCAGTATTCTCTGCACTGAAACCTCATCTCACCCTTCTCTGAAAACTCCTGTGAGCTTAGCAAAGACTGAGCACTGAAAAAAAAAAATACATGTAAAAAAGGGAATGGGAGGGGAGAAAAGAGGAGAGGAAGAAGGAGAAAAGGAAGGGAGAGGAATGAACATGAAGACAGAGAAGGAAAGGATAGGGGTGAGGAACATAAGGGAGGAGAGGGACAGAAAAGTAGAGGAAAGAGAAGGACAAAGAGCAGGGAAGGGAAGGGAAGCCAAAGAAAAGAAAAACTACCCCTTTTCTTGACAAGGTTATTATGAGGACCAAATGCGACAATGAAAGCCCTTCAAAAGCTTCCATTTGTAAGAAGATAGACAATAAGAATAAACATGATAAATAAGAAAGTACCTAGTATGTTAAGTGGGATAACAGTATTAGAGAAAAGTAAAAGAAGAAGAAAAGGAAAGTAGTATTAAGAATAACAGGAGTGATTTGTAATCTTTCTGTCTTTTGGATGTAGGCATTTCTATGAATACTATAAAAACCTCTATGCATGTAGACTTGAAAATGTGGAGGACATAGACAAATTTTTAGAAACACACAGGCTCCCTAGGCTCAATCAGAAAGAAATAGAATTTCTGAACAGACAAATATCAAGTACTGAAATTGAAGCAGCAATAAAAAAACATTTCTAAAAAGAAAAGTCCCAGACCAGATGGCTTCACACCCGAATTTTAGCACACCTACAAAGAAGAACTGGTGTCTATCCTACAGAAATTATTCCACAACATCTAGAAGAAACGAATCCTCCCCAACACATTATATGAAACCAACATCACTCTGATACCAAAATCAGGAAAGGACACAACAAAAAAAGAAAACTACAGACCAATAACCCTTTTAAATATAGATGCAAAAATTTTCAGAAAAGATCCTAGCAAACCGAATTCAGGTGCTTATCAAAAAAATAATCCATCATGACCAAGTGGGCTTCATCCCAGAGATGGCGGAATGGTTCACCATATGCAACTGTATAAACATAATTCACCACATAAATAGAAGTGAAAACAAAGGCCATATGATCCTCACATTAGATGCAGAAAAAGCATTTAACAATATTCAGCACCCTTTTATTCTAACAAAATAGGCATAGATGAGACTTACCTAAAAATGATAAAAGCCATATATGAGAAACCCATAGCCAACATCATACAGAACTGGGAAAAACTGAAAGCATTCCCGCTTAGAGCTGGAACCAGACAAGGTCACCCTCTATCACCACTTCTATTCAACATAGTGCTACAAGTGCTAGACAGAGCAATCAGACAAGAGAAGGAAATCAAGGGCATCCAAATGGGGGCAGAAGAAGTCAAACTATCACTCTTTGCTGATGTTATGATCTTATATCTAGAAAACCCCAAAAATTCTGCCATGAGACTACTGGAATTGATAAATAAATTCAGCAAAGTCTCAGGTTACAGAATCAATGTACAGAAATCAGTAGCATTCCTATACACCAAGAACAGTCAAACTGAGAACCAAATCAAAGACTCAATACCCTTCACAATAGCTACAAAGACAATGAAATACCTACGAATATATTTAAATAAGGAGGTGAAAGACCTCTACAGAGAGAACTACAAAACACTGAGGAAGGAAACAGCAGAGGATGTAAACAGGTGGAAAACCATACCATGCTCACGGATTAGCAGACTCAACATTGTTAAAATGTCTATACTACCCAAAGTGATCTACAGATTCACTTCAATCCCTATTAAAATACCAACATCATTTTTCACAGATCTAGAAATAGTAATTGTACATTTCTATGGAAGCAGAGAAGACCCTGAAGAGCAAAAGTAATCTTAAGCAAAAAGAACAAATTGGAAGGCATCAATTTACCAGACTTCAAGCTATTCTACAAGGCATTAGGAACTAAAACAGCATAGGATTGCCACAAGAACGAAGACATAGACCAATGGAACAGAACTGAGAACCCAGATATAAAACCATCCTCATGTAGCCATCTAATCTTTGACAAAGCAGACAAAAACATAAACTGGGAAAAAGAATCCTTATTCCATAAATGGTGCTGGGAAAATTGGACAGCCACATGTAGAAGACTGAAACAGGATCCGCACCTTTCACCTCTCACAAAAATCAACTCACAGTGGATAACAGACTTAAATCTAAGGCATGAAACTATAAGAATTCTTGAAGAAAATGTTGGAAAAACTTTTGTAGACATTGGCTTAGGCAAAGATTTATGAAGAAGACCCCAAAGGCAATCACAGCAACAACAAAAATAAATAAATGGGACCTAATCAAATTAAAAAGCTTCTGCACAGCCAAGGAAACTATCACAAGAGCAAACAGACAACCTTCCCAATGGGAGAAAATATTCATATTCTACACATCCAATAAAGGGCTAACTAGAATCTATATAGAACTCATGAAAATCAACAAGAAAAAATCAAACAAACCCATTAAAAAGTGGGCAAACGACATACACAGAAACTTCTCAAAAGAATACAGACTAATGGCTAATAAACATATGAAAAATGCTCAACATCTCTAATCATTAGGGAAATGCAAATCAAAACCACAATGAGATATCACTTAATTCCAGTGAGAATGGCCTTTATCAAAAAATCCCAAAACAATAAACGTTGGCATGGATGCAGAGAGATAGGAATACTCATACATTGCGGTGGGACTGCAAACTAGTACAACCTCTGTGGAAAGCAAAGAGCTACAAGTAGAACTACCATTTGATCCAGCAATACCATTACTGAGCATCTACCCAAAGGAACAAAAGACATTCTATAAAAAATATATCTGCACTAAAATGTTTATAGCAGCATAATTCACAATTGCAAAGATGTGGAAATAACCCAAGTGTCCATCAATACATGAGTGGATTAATAAAATGTGGTATATGTATACCATGGAGTTCTACTCAGCCACAAAACACAATGGTGATCTAGCACCTCTTGTATTATCCTGGATAGAGCTGGAGCCCATTCTACTAAGTAAAGTATCACAAGAATGGAAAAACAAGCATCACATTAAGTCACCATCAAATTGGTATTAACTGATCAACACTTATGTGTACATAAAGTAGTAATGTTAATCATGTGTCAGGCACATGGGAGGGGAAGGAGGGGATGGGTCTATTCACATCTAATGGGTGCAGTGCACACCTTCTGGGGGATGGACATGCTTGAAGCTCTGACTCGGGTGGGGCAAAAGCAATATATGTAACCTAAACATTTGTAGCCTTGTAATATGCTAAAATAAAGAAAAATGGGTTACAAAGGAAAAAAGGTCATTCTATAACAAAGACACATGTACCCGAATGTTTATAGCAGCACAATTCACAATAGCAAAGATGTGGAAACAACCCAAATGCCCATCAATACATGATTGGATTAGTAAGCTGTGGTATATGTATACCATGGAATATTACTCAGCTATAAGGAATAATGAAGATACGACATCTCTATGATTCTCCTGGAGAAAGTTGGAACCCATTATATTAAGTGAAGTATCCCAAGAATGGAAAAACAAGCATCACATGTACTCACTAGATAATTGGTTTCCCTGATCATCACCTAAATACACATCTGGGAATGACACCAATCGGATATCAGACTGAGGTGGGGGTGGGGGAGGGGATGGGTGTATGCTTACACAATGAGTGCATTGCACAACGTTTGGGGAATGGTAACGCTTGAAGGTGCTGACTCGGGAAGGGGGGGTGGGAAAGGGAAGGATATATACCTGCATGATGGGTGCAACGCGCACTATCTGGGGGGCGGACGCGCCTGGAGCTCTGACTTGGGGGGAGGGGTGGTGCATGGGCAACGTATGTAACCTGCAATTCTGTATCCCCCATAACAGTAAGATGAAATAAAAAAAAAATGGGTTAAAAAAAAAGAGAGAGAGAGTAACCAGAGTGATGGAGGGTCTGTGGTTTGTAACTTTAAAGGGATAATCAGGGCAGTGTTCATTAGGAGATGCCCTGAAGAAGAAAAACGATTTAAGTGGATAAGTAGAGGAAGATCACCCTAGGCGGTGAAATAGCCAGTGCAAAGGTCCTAAGGGGGTGACTTTACTGCCATGATTCAGGAACAGTAAGGAGGCAGGGACTGAAGGGTAATAGTTTTAGGAGATGAGGTCAGAGGGGCAAGGGAAACACATCCAGTCATGTGATGCTTTGCAAGCCATTGTAAGAATTTTACTTTTACTATGAAATGGAGAGCCACTGCAGGGTTTAGAGCAGAGAATGATCATTATCTGACTTATATTTTAAAACCACCACTCTGACTGCTATATTGAAAATAGATGCTAGAGGGCCAAGGGTAGATGCAAGCAGCCAGACAGAGGCCATTGCAGCATTCATGTAAAAGATATTGGTGCTTTGGACCAGAGTAATAGTGGTAGTCACCCCAGTGGCTTTCCATCTTTCTCTCTCTCTCTCTCTCTCTCTCTACACACACACACACACACACACACACACACGTATAAAGAGAGAATGGGAGGGGAGAAAAGAGGAGAGGACGAGGGAGAGGAGAGGCAGGGAGAGGAGGGACAGAACAGTACAGGAAAGGAAGGACAAACAGCAGGGAAGGGAGATTCTCTGTCTCTCTATCTCTCTGTGTATATATATATATACATAAACTAATACTGAAAAATTACTATGTTCCATGCCCTTTTAAAACACTTTCATGTACTATTTTTTACTCTGTTAGGTAGGTACTATTACTATTACTAGTTTAAAAATGAAAAAACCGGGGCACAGAGAAATTAAATAATTTACCCAAGGTCACGCAGCTAATAAGAAACATTCTCTGTGTAGATGTCTCTTGTTGATGCCTCTGGTATTGAATAGTGCTTTTTGTCTGCTTGTTTTTGTTTTTGTTTTTGTTTTTAATTATTTGAAAGCATTACAGGGGTACAAATGTTTTTGGTTACAAAGATCGTTTTGGTAATGCTTAAGTCAGAGTTGTAAGTGTGCCCATCATCCAGATAGTGTTCATTGTAGCCATAAGGTAGGTTTTCACCCACCCCTCCTCCCCTCCCCCAATTGACTTCCATTGAGTTATACTTCCCTGTGTGCACATATGTGCTCATTGGTTAGTTCTAATTTAATAGCGAGTACATATGGTGTTTGTGTTTCCATTCTTTAGATACTTCACTTGGGATAATGGTCTCCAGTTCCACCCAAATTGTTGCAAAAAGTATTAAGTCATCCTTCTTCATGGCTGAGTAGTATTCCATGGTGTTTGCTTGTATTCCATGTGTTTTCCATGGTGTTTAAATTTGATAATTTTAAGGTGGGTACAAGCTTTCCAGGTCATCCCAGTTCCCACTACTACTAATTGCCTCACATGTTTTTCCACTTCATTAATTCACATTACCTGCCTAGCCCATAAAGAAATTTGAGTTTGTAACTCCAGCCAATCAGCCTAATCTCATTCCTGCCCCTTACCCTGTCCCTTACCCATCTGCCCATACTTATCCCTCTCTCTTAATTGGAATATTCTCTATGGCTTCTTTTCCAGATTCAACTACCATATTCAAATTTAGCTGAAGACCTCTCTTGAAACCTTCTTAGATTAGCCTGAGCACATTAATAACCTTTCAAATCTCTTGAATTCTAATAGCACTGCATAGTTTCAATAATCTTTTTACTCAAGTGGTTTATTACTGTACACTTTATCTCCTCCCTGACTCCCCATCTGAGTGTAAATGCACTGTGAAGACATTTGTGATGTGTCAAGTTCACTAGGCCACAGCCCCAGTTATTCAATCAAATACTTAGATAATCTAAGTGTTGCTGGGAAAAGATTTTGCAGACGTATTAATATTTGGGGGTCCTAGTAAGTTGAGTTTAAGGAAAGGAAAGTATCTTGTATAATCTGGGTGGATCATGTTTAATCAGTTGAAGGCCTTAAGAGTAGGACTGAGCCTTGAGAGAGAGAGAGAGAAAGAAATTCCACCTGTGGACAACAGCTTCAGCCTGCGACCATGAAGTTTCATCCTGCTCGTAATTTTCCCTTCCTGACTGCTTGACCTATAGATTTTGAACTTGTTTTGCCATCCTGCATAACCAGGTAAGTCAATTCTTTGTATTTCACACACACACACACACACACACACACACACACACAACCCCATGCTACAGGTTCTTGGTTGAACCCTGACTAATACACAGAGAGTGGAAGAACTCACTCTGTGTGTTCTCTTCTTTTTGAAACTCCTATCTTACTAACACACACACATAAACTCACATTTGGGTACCTAGTTAATACCATTAAATAAACCTAAGATATTAAAATTATGACAAAGTATTATATGCATAGGAAAATATGCAGGATAAATTAGATAAATAAATTATGAGTAATAGAAAAAAATAAATTATTAGAGTAAGCCAGTATAAATCACGGAAGCCTTCCAAAAAGAAATGTGTTTGCAATGAAGTCACTGAGTAAGTTTTGAATGTAGACTAGTAGAGATAACGATGGAGAACAAAATGAGAAAAATATTTCTGAAACAGTAGCAGTACCAATACACAATGAACCAAATGTATATCTGCATACTTGTTTGAACAGTTCTTTCAACATATAGAATTCCAAATAATTAAAATGCAACAAAACAGACATTTTAACTGTCTAGGTTTCCCGTTTTTTTAGTTCATTCTACCAAGCTGTCATATTGATAGCAATAAATGATGTTTACCATTTTAATATTAAAGTTTTCTCACTAATGGCATTAGATATAAATAACTTTGATTTGTGATTTTCCCCCAACACTGTGCTTTTAGAATGCATGACATGATTATGTATGAAATGGGAATTGAAAATTCCCTTAATATCCATGAGCATGTATTTATGCAGTCTTTAAAATTTAGAATTATGTAGGTTGCCTAAGCACTAGATTCAAACGTTCAAATATAAACGATTACATATATATGGTAATTGTCCCATATATGAAAGAATTGCAAGGAGCAGGGAAAGGAGCAGTGAGTACAGAAGTTCAAGGTTACAACTTTCTGGACATCCCACCATCCATACAGCATGCATATTTTTAAAATGTTCTGAAGCTTCTAGTTAGCTATGCAATGACTCAGAATTGGCACACAATGTCACTAAAACCAAGCAATATGCTTTTGGTTTGAAAATTGGTTTCTTGAGTCAGTTAAAATTCAGAAACACATTTTCTACTCCCTGCCAAACTCATTCTATCCTCCCCACTATTATGTAAAATTATTTTAATCAAATGAACCTATGTAGATCAAGCTTAACTTTTCACCCAGTTATAAACCCTGAATGCATGATGTTATAGTATGGAAATATTGATATTCCATCAGGGCAAGTAGAAGCAGCAGCCTATTTATTATATTATTTTAGGAGCTAGAGAAAAAACTCCTGCCCCCAAAAATATTAAATTTAGTTCAAATTCAATTTAGCAGACATATATGAAGTGCCTACTATTACTAGGTGCTGAGTTGACAAATGTGAATAAAACACAGTTGTTACCCTCAAGATGATCACTGTGTAATGGAAACAACAGCTATGAAACAATGTGATGAGTATAATAACAGATATCTACACGGAACATTATAGGACCAGAAAGGTCTCCTAACCTTTGGAAAGGACAGGAGTGTCATGGGTGACTTCTTGAAACAGTTATTCCTGAGCTGAGCTTCAAAGATGAGAAGACAACCCAGGAAAGTGGAAAGAGGGCCTTACAGGCGAAGGGGGATGCATGAATAGAGCAAAGATCAGGGCCATGCTGGTTTAGGCTACTACAGATAATTCAGGGTTGTTGCAGCAAAAGGAGTGAGCCAAGGAGGGGCAAAGGGTAATAAGTCCCCATACACTGATTTAAGTCCATGTCAAGCTATCTTTCTTTCTTGATAGAATAAATGTACTTGCATCTCAGAGTGTGGAAAAAGGGAAAACCAGGACCAAAAATAAGCTTAAGATGTTAAAGATAAACATTGTAATCTTGGTTAGGTGAGTCCTACGTAGTTATAGAAACAGATAACCAACCTCTCCGTAACATCAAAAAACACCATCCACAGATGATTAAGTTTGTCTACAACATAAACAATGCAGCCAGACTCCCAATTTCAAAAATATCATTATGATCAATCAAAATATTATTGTAATTAACCAAAATATTATTTTGACAGTTCTATTCATTCTTACCACAGAATAATTGTCCAAGGTATATAAGATCTCATATACCCTTAAATCATTATAGTGACACATATCTCCCTAAGCATTAGATTCCCTAGTTATTTTCCAGGTAAGCAAAGAAACAAATGAAAACAATGACAGTGCATCTAACACCTAATGCTTTCCTTCAAGAGACCTTAACTGTTACATTTGATGTCTGCTAGTCTGGGCATTACCAGCGGCAGGCAAATCTATTTGTTATCTCAAATTCTGGTGACGATCTAATAATAGACATAGAATTAAACGACAGGACATGACATTCTTTACAAAAAGTCCACTGGAGATCAAATTATGCCTAATAACTAAGAATGTGTTATAATTTTGCTCTTATCTGACTTCTATCTTCTAGACTGGTAGGTTTTAAATAGGCATGAGATTATCATAAGAAAAATGTGCAACATAGGCAAACATTATAGCCTGGTAATTAAACCAAAGGTCTTGACAGTCATACAGACCTGGATTAAAAATCTATCCTCTGCCACTTATTAGTCCTGTGACCTAAAGAGGTTTACTTAAGATCCCTGGGATAGAAATGCCAAAATAAACTACGTTCAACCAAACTTTTGTCACAGGCTCTGTTATCAGGGTAATCCAAGCCAAAACAACATGCTAAAGTAGTTGAAGCTTAATGGACCTTAACTATAGAATCCAAAGTTTCCTTTTTTTCACTATGCCACACAGGTCCCCAAGGACTTTTTCGACTGGCTGGAAGGGAAGGAACACTTCTGTATTAAATACTTATGCCTTTCACAACATTTTGTTTTCTCTAGATGGTCCAAAGGCCACCAGAGCTCCTTCTGGCTGCTTCGAGCTCCATTTGCTTTCTGCACTCTGTCCGCACACCGGACGCCACAGAAGCACGCAGCCAGCTCGATGCACGAGCACACCTGGAAGTACATAAGGTAATAAGCAAACACTCCACAAGCAATTCTGGTCGGTATCCCAATGCCAATGAGGTTTGGAGCTGGAGGACACAACCTTCTTTCTTCTGTCCACATTGTGCATGCTTTTGATCGGTTCCATAGCACACTTTTTATTAATAATTGGATTTTCCTTCTTCTTGGTTTGGCTTTTCCAGACCTTCACTCTTATTTCTTGGGTTCCCTTTCCAAAATAAATGACCTGCATCAAAGCCTCATCTTAGCCTCTTCTTTTAGGCATACATAGGCTAAGAAAACGTGTCAGCAAATTACGGAGTATGACAAATACGTCCTGGAGCATGTCATGGCCTCAGGCTGCCCCACAGACTTGGCCTGTTAGTCAAATGAGCCAGGGTCATGAATGAACACACTCCCTTTAAAATACATAGCAAAAAGCCAGCACACTTACATTTCAAACACAGCATTGGCCTCAAACTCAAACTGCTGCATTATATTATAGTATATATAATAAGATTGTTGCATCAGAAAGATTTAAAGGTCTCCAGTCTTCAGCTATTTTAGGGGCAATCTGTTGATCAGAGTAAAAAAGTCTCATGATGAGTGGCATTAGTTTGGAAGACTCCCCCAGCTTCAGGGAGGTGGTAACCCTTCCACCTATTACCAAATCAAATCTCTAACCAGAGGCTTATGTTTAAATAGAGGAAACAAGATACATAACTATGAAGATATTAGTACCAATGTAATTCCATAGATTAGAGTTTATAGTTTTATGTATTTATAATTAATCATAATGAAAGTATATAAGAGACTAATAAAATCTTTAAGCGATTTAGACAATGGAGACTAGGATGGTAAAATTGAAGTTTAAGAATGGAAAAAGGACAAAAAGAGACAGAGAAAGGGTATAGTTTAGAGGTCTCCAAGGTATCCCTCCGAATCACTAATTGAAGGCCACCTGGAAAGAATAGTTCATGGTTACTTATAGGCCACAAATGGAGTGGAATTAGTCTACCACTCCTTGGGACAGAGATCTGTGGGGCAAGAGGACTGAAGGAGGTGGGTGTTGATAAAAAACAAAAGGTGGGAGATGTTAGGAGCCCTGCCCACCAAGATGGGAACACCACAGTTCAGTGCTCAATACAGCTGCATTGCTTATACACTATTTGATTCAACAATTGCTTAAGGATATAACTCCTAGAATACATTTCCTTTAATGTGAGTGCACTTTTTATTGGGGACAGGGGGGAATTAGAGCAGGGAGAATTTGCTAAACTAATATTGATTTGAATTCTGTAATTTGCCATGCTTTGTGCTAAATGATTTACACTCCCTACTTATTTAACCATTTGGAATATTTCTATAAAGTAAGTATTATAAAAACATTTTGCAGATGAGAAAACTGAAGCTTAGCTTTTTAAGCAACATTCCCCAAACCAAACAATTCTCAAGTGGTAGAGCCAGACAGGCCTGTCTGACTCCAGAGTTGCTGTTCTTTTTTACTAGACACCAGGCTACTCACCTTTCTTTTTGTTTGAGTCAGGGCACATCATTGCCAAACTATTAATTTATATCACAGCTTTCAACCATGTAAACGTAAAGTGTTTATTCTACAAGGATGCCAGAAGTGTTAGAAGAATCTAGCTAGCTTAACAACAAGAGTGATTCCTATATGTTCCAATGTTGACATCCCTGTTTAGAAATGTAGACCTTATTTCCAAATAGAATTGATTATGTAGAAATTGACTTAAATAAGTCTGACACAATGACATTTGAATACAAATACTTTTGGTGAACATTATCAAGAAACTCTAAAAAGGAATAAACCACCAGAACTGATAT
This sequence comes from Eulemur rufifrons, assembly GCF_041146395.1. Lineage (NCBI taxonomy): Eukaryota > Metazoa > Chordata > Mammalia > Primates > Lemuridae > Eulemur > Eulemur rufifrons. The sequence goes on along the minus strand of NC_090997.1, from coordinate 18,827,546 downwards.
GTTTCTTTAAAAAGAGAAAAAGCAAACACAGAAAAAGATAAGTGGCATTTCCACACAGAGACTGAACAAGGAATGAAATTTAAGCTCCAGATCTTCAATGATTCTAACTCTAAGATCATTCTCCAGAGAATGATCTGGAGGGTTCTCTGCTCTGAGCAAATCTCTTTGGAGACAGCTCTACATCTTCCTTCCTACTCAGATTCTTTCCTTTCTAAAAATGTCTCAGCTTGTCTTTGAAATATTTGTGACATTAAAATGCAATTCTGTCTTTCCTCTTGACTTTTCTCTGAACAGTAGTCCATAATTACACCCTCTACTACCACCCATAAACTCCTAGAATGTCTGCATGTATAATGTATCATGCATGTGTTCAACAGAATAAGTTTTCTCTGCATAGAGAAACCCTTGGACATCTGACAAAGTCTTCAAGTTTCTAAAATAGAATTTTAAGCACAGTATCTTCTTTTCTGCATTTAATGTTAACCTCAGGCATCTGCTGTGGCTTTAAAGTCTACAAAATTATTATTCAATTTACATTCTTAGGGTTACATGAATGCCAGTTCCTCAGAGACATTGTGGTTGGCTTGTCCAGGGATACTTGACTTGTCTTATTCCCATTTCTCTTGCAAACTTAATTCATGATTTTCATTAGCCTTTTGAATGTCATGTTTCATGGAATGCCTCATCTCTGGTCTGGAGTTCTAAAGAATGTGCATGGCCACCTGCATCACTGACAGAAGCAGCTTTGCTTAGGGTTTTACATCACTTGGGAAAGCTCAAGACAGAGCAGAATTTATCATGATGATAATATAGTATGAAGTTATTTGCAAAGAAATATATTACCAGATACATACCTGGAGTGGATATCAGGGAGGATTAACTCCTGCATGCCATTTAAAGAAAGAAAACTACTTTGTAATAGGAAAATTATTTTTCTACCTCTGATCTCACCTGCCACATTTCCCTTCCATTCTGCTGATAATTTCATGCACTTTTATGAAGAGTAATTCCAGACTCTATTATTGTTCCAAGCTCTGACATTCTCATAGAAAATGAAAAACTGCTATAACCTTCCCTCTTGCTCATAAAGTCCTAGAAGAGGTGGATCAGACCAGAGAATCTTCTGACTTAGGGTAAATTTTTTTATTCTTTTACATAAATCCCCTAGGAGGGAATAAGGAAGAAGTATTTCAAATCCAATTCCAAATATTTCACTTGGAATTGCTCCCTGAGAAGAATGGAGCAGCTGCCAATTAGCATATCTGCAGATCTTCTGAACAAACTCAGTAATATTTTCATTAATAAGTTGACTGAATAGAGCCCCTAGCTGTCAACTGGATACATATCCCTACAGGAAAATTAAAGAAAAAGAAAGAAAGAAAGAAAGAAAGAAAGAAAGAAAGAAAGAGCGAGCAAGCAAGCTAGCTAGATGGTTATTATCTCTTAAAATGCCTTCATAAGGCATGGAGTTACAGAATCAAAAGAGTCTATGAAGTCCAAATGTCTACCCTAGATCCCTCATTTTTCAGGCAAAGAAACCAAGACCCAAGGAGGTTGGGAGAACTATAAGGTTATGTGGTTATCTAGTGGCAGAACCAGCTCTGGAACCCAAGTATCTGGCCCACAGATCTAGAGTTTTCACATTAATAAAAATAATGCTATTTTATTATTTTCATAGCTTAGAGATTCAATATAGTGTTCTGTTTTATTTTTCTCAAGAGCTTAATTATACATAGTAATCACATATTATTATTCTTTCAGATATCCACTGAAACAACTGTAATGTCATGAAAATACAAACGTTGTGGTCCTATCTTTTTGATGAGGAAATGTTGACATCATAATCATAAGACTTAGTCTATAGTACTCTCTCAAAAAATTCTCACAATAAGAAAATAAAACTACATATTGGGCCATAACAGCATCTAGTTTTCATTTCTTTTATTTTCCTCTGATTTTCTCATGGGGTACAGCATGCTCCTCCCTCTTTTGTCATATCCTCACTTCCATACATATTTCTTGATCTGTAGCAGGCATTCTGCCCCTGTCGAAATACAGTGAATTCTTATACAAGACTTACTTGGTGGGCAACAGAAACACAGCCTTATATTAAGCAATGTTTGAACATTTTTAAACGTTTGAATATCAGAATAGACAGGAAGGGTCACACACACGGCCACTAAAGTCTCCGGAGTAGCCAGAGACTTCAGTAGCCCTTACATAAGCTTCAGAGCAGCCTAATTTGAGGAGTCCATTTCAGATGAACTAAGAACAAAACCACAATGAAGATGGCTGAATGGAAAAAAAAAAAAAAATACTAGTTAAAACAAGCCACGCTGCTTTGCGCTACCACTGAAAGCCTTTGCAAAGAAAGGAAAAGAGCTGAGAGTCAAATCAATGTAGTATGCACCCAAACTTAAGTAAAAAATAGTCTTTTACCCTAGATCATCATAAAATGGTTCTTTATTCAGAGTTGCCCTGTGCACACTGAGTGGTCATCGCTCTTCACCTACAGAATGCCTGCAACAAGAAGAGAAAGCCAGCCCACTGCGGTGCTGACCTGACTCTCTCAGGGACCTTCAAAAATAGTTCTAGCTCTAAATTCCAGTGTTCTTAGGACATCTGAAACTCCAAGCTCAAAATAGGTCAATACTAGAGATGGTCTTTCTGAGCCCCTGAAGGAACAGGGGATTTAGGTTCAGGCATGCGAGATACAATGTTCTAGCGAACCTTTGCACATACTAGAAGGAAACAATTATTTGGGTTCCAGGTTTAAAAGGAAAGGGTGTTATCTCAAAGAGTGGTCAGTGAATTATGCCTACATAATATGAAGTGCACAAATACTTCAAATAGACTTAACCTTAGTTCTTTGAGTTCTCTGGAGAAAAGGGGAAATCTTAGGTTAGGAATTATCACTCTTCAGGGAGAAAATGTACTATTTAGTATCTCTTTGTATTTCATTAAATTTCTGTTTGTGCTCCACACTTCAGTTTTAAAACATGGCCGGATACATTCTGGCCATGTATCTGACCACTTCAATCTTCTGAAACTTCAGACATTGCCCATCATGTGCTTTAATTTTAAATGCTCTTATCTGTACATACCAATATAGACAGAACTCTTTATTGGTAGAAGTTTTTACTTTTTTAAATGTATTTGTACCTCCGGGACAGAAAGCCTAAAGTATTCTATGAATACCTTAGAAAAACAATAAAATTGAAATAAAATATGGCAGATATCATATTACCAAAACCTAGAGAAAGGAAATGTGTTGTACAAAATTTCAACCATTTTACCCTGATATATATTTTTAGATTAAAAAATTGTATCGGCAAATTCTAATAGTTTCTGAATTACCCTTTGATGACAGACTTCAGAGACTGAATCAATTGGATTTTAGCAGCAGTAGGTACGGAGAAGCTGTGTTAATAGGAACAGTAAAGTGGTCCCTTCTTTTAACAACATCCTCTCCTTTTAACTTAGTGCCAAATAAACACAACTCCTGGAATGAAGATTTAATAGGAAAACAGGGAAAAATTTCCCAACAAATAATAGCAGCAGCACATAAAGTCCATCAGGCATTAAGATACATCTCTGCCACCAGATTAATAATAAATAAATAGGGCCTACTAATTTTTACTGTGCCTGCAGTAAAACGGACCACACAGGCCTTCTCTTCTGGAATCTGCAAGTAGTGCTTTAAAATCCATGCATGGCTTTAGCACCTGTAATGACTTAGGATGTTCAGGGATGTCTAGAGGAAAAGGTACTCAGCATTTTCTTACACAGTTAAAAATAATTTCTTGCCTGTTAGCTACTGTGTGACCCAGAGGACAGCTGCAGGCCCAAACACCAGAGGTATATTCTCTACTCATCTATTATCTACATTAGCCTTTTTAATGTGGCTCATCAATTATCCCTATCTAAATTCATCCTCTAGCCCTAATGATTGATATAAATGTTCTTCATCTGTGATAACATAATTTACAGTACTAACTTCCTTGCATCTACCATTCTGCATAGGTTTTTGACTTGTACTAAGATCCCCCGTCACTTTAATTTTTCATACGAAATTCATTTCAAGGGCTGCACCCCGGGATCCCCCTCACGTGACATCTCATTTCCAGGACGATCTGTAAACACCACGGCAATCTGTAAGCCAACCTGATAGGGGGCTATGTTCATAGACACCCCAAGGAACCGCTGCTGCTGAAGGGAGAATCTCTCTTACCACGTTTGACGCTGCCCCCCACCCCATTTGTGACAAGTCCTGCCAATGGCAGTGTTCTGACTGATGCTGGTACCAAAGCTAAGTCAGGTAGAGCAGAAATCACTCTTTGGTGGAAGCTTGGACAGTTGTACAACTTTAACTGTCAGAGAACAAGGCAGGGATCAGAATGTTTACACAGAGCCAGAAAAACCCTATGTTTCCCCCTTCTCAATCCTCAAACTTTCCACTGCCATTGTACTATCCAGCTGTGTCCCGTGTTATGATGGAAGTTTGACGGCAAAGAATTTCAAGAGAGCTCCACATATTCTGTGCATTTGCCACGTTTTTTTTTCTGTAGCTCCATTCTAAACCTGCTAGTTTTAAAAAAAACAGGGTGTGTCTTTAGAAATTGTAATTAGATCTAAGACCTTTGCCATGGGAAAACCCAATGAAATCACTGAGAGGTGTGTATATACCACATATTTAAGGGGGCCTGAAACAGTTAAACAGCAAAAGCCTTTCAAGGCATCCAGTGAACAGCTTTTAACCAAGGGCTGCTGATGTCATGGGGGGTTGTTGATAGCAAAACATAAGAAAGTAACAATAAAGTAAATTACTTCTGAGTAGTGGGGGATACATTTTTTAAACTAGTGCTCAGCCTGAAATTTGTTCTGTTTCCCATCCCTAAAATCCAGGAATATCTTCAAAACCTCTCCATTGCTACAGCAAAGGAAATACACTTATTTCTAGGCAGCTGAAGAATAACCAAATTAGTATCAAATGGGAGGCTAATCACATTTCCAGCATTAACATGAATCCATATAGTAGGAGACAGGAAGAAATAGCTAAAGCCAATAGATAAGGAAAATGGATACCAGTAGATAAGGATTTTGCGCTTCAAATGCCAAACTTTGTTGTGGCGGGTAGAGAGACAAAGAGTTCTACATAATTCATATATAAGTATGACAGTAGTAAGTCAGAGGCCTGCATGGACCACTGTAAGATGTGACACATCAACATGGGCATGGACTGGTGTAGATACCAGATGGCAACAGAAAAAACAAATGTCTGGACCTGAACCTCAGCAGAGACGTTTTTCTAGCCACATCTGCTGCTTTCCCTGGATTTGGCAAAAATAAATTGAAAAATAACATAAAATGATACTGTCACTATTTCCAAATATTAGAGTTGGTTTTTTCTACAGCTGTGTTTACTTTCATGATTTAGTAAACACATCTATTTCATTCTATCAAAAGCATTTAATTGTTCTTAGTTTTTGGTATCTTTATAAAGTATCATTATAAATATTTTAATTAACTCCATTTGATCATTTCTAGAGAAAGAAAACTCTACTAAGATGTTACAAATTATGTTTTCGATCAAGATCTTTGCATCCATGTTTGCCTGTCAAATAAAATGACGTCTAACCGGGGCCTAGCCCTTTGAAGATGGATCTTACATTATATCTTTATGCTGAGAACATATTATATATTACAAATGTGTGAGCCATGCTGTCTAACCAAACAGAAACTCCAAAACTGACTAGCTGTTTGCATCTAACGTAAAGAAATATGACATTATCTAAGCTTGTTATTCTTATTCACCAGTGAGAGCTGAAAAGTTTTAGCTGTAGAAATACGGCCCAAATGCATAATTCAATTTTTCTCTCTTTAGCAGCAGGAAATCCTCTCTGAAAAAAAAAATTTTTTCATTTAAAAAAATTTTTTATGTAGAAATATTATCAAATTTACATACGTGTTGTAAGAAGAGATAAAAGAACTCCCATATTCACCTATATTCACCATTTACCACACTTATTACCTTTCTTCCTCTCCTTCTACTTTTCTCATTCTCTCCTGAAATATTTAAAAATAAGCTCCACATTGTTGTATACATATATCAAAACATAACATTATACCCTATAAGTATATACAATTATGATTTTTCAATCAAAAATATTATTAGTTTAAAAAAGAATAAGTTGCATACATCATGCCTCTTTATCAAAGTATAATTTTAAAATCATAAAACCTAACATTGGTACAATATTATTTCTAATATATTGACCATATTTAAATTTCATCAATTTCCCCAATAAATCCTTACAGCAATTTTTTTCTTAGATCCAGTTTCTAGTCCAGGATCATGAATTGCATTTAGTTGCATGTTTCTTTATTCTTCTTTAATCTGAAACAGTTTCTTGGCCATTCTTTGTTTTTCATGGCATTGATATTTTTGAAAAGTACAAGCCACTTGTTTTGTAAAATGTTCCTAAATTTGGATTTATCTAATGTTTCTTTGTGATTAAATTTAGGTTCTGCATTTTTTGCAAAATGTCAAACAGCATAGTGACAAAGTAGGTGGCTTCTTCTCAGGGTATCACATTAAGAGGCATACAGTACTTGTTAAGACAGTGGTAGCTGGGCTTCCCCATTGATAAAATTTTCTCCTTTGCAGTCAGTAAGTAATCAGTGGGGACATGCCTTGAAATTATATAAAAACCTGTCATTCATCAAATTATACTCATTAGTTTTATGATCCATTGATTCTTATCCAAATCAATTTTTACAATGATGGTTGCAAAATGGTGATTTTTAAAACTCTATCATTTCTTCTACATTTATTACTTGGCATCCTACTATCAGGAAGAGCTTTCTCCTCTTTCCCTTGCATTTATTTATCAACTGATTGATTATTAGTATGGACTCGTCAATTCTAATATTTTCCATGGGTTATATCCCATTACTATCCTTACTCATTTTGATAGGCAAATTGTCCCAGATTTGGCCAATGTGAGCCCCTCAAGCTGTTTCTTTTAACAAAGTCTCTTCTTAACTAGGCAAAATTCTAATAATTTTTTTAAAAACACTTAGTGTTCTGGGGAACACTTATTTTGTGCATTAGCCATTGACATTATATGGGAGAGGGAAAATATTTCTATTTTCAAATAAGTCTGGGTAATTATAACTCTTTAGAACACTGTTAATAACAAATTCATTAAATCTGAAAAGAATTTTCTTCCAATTTAAGTTCCAGTTTAAAGAGAGAAGGAAAAATAAGAAATTTTGGCCTAAATCTAATATATTTTGTTAGGCAGTCATTCTCAAATTATACCATAAACTACCTCTAGGATCTATTCATTATCCTATGAATAAAATCATCTGATTTCTGGAGCTAATTTCCTTCAAAGGACATTCAAATGAAAGTTTTCTTAGCAATATCTGAAGCCAAGTTTCTATCAATCATGCCTACAATTAAGATGAGATTTTTCTATAAAACAACCAGGCAGACATTAAGTAGAAATGATAAGCTCTAGTTCAGTAAATTTGTTTCGCTTAACGTTCAAACAGTGGGTCTGGAACTTTATTTAGTGTACATTAGAATCCTCTGGGTGCTTGATTGATCATAACAATCCCAGTAGGCGAGTATAAAATATCTCCATCTTATAAATGAATAAACTTAGACACAGTCCCTTAAAGCCACAAGTAGCTAGTAATTGAATTTCAAGTAAAGTCACCTCTCTCTAATTACCTGGTACTATTTACTTCAAGATTCATGCCTTTGCCCTCTTCTACTTGGATGCATTGACTTATGCATGAACCTGGCATGCTAACCCTTTGCTTTCATGATTTGGCTACAGCAAAAAGACCACCCTTTCTGGGAACTAAGGATCATCTCTGCTAAATTGATGTGTGCCCGACTTGCTGACTTGCTCTGAGTAGAAACAAAAGTGATACCCAAGGAAACAAATATGTAAGAAGGGAAAAAAAGGACAGATGGAAGCGAAAAGGAAAAGAAAGGGATAGAAGGGAAGGGAAAGTTAACATAGCTTTAAATGATATTAATATATTAATTTTTGTTTCTCATCAACTTACACAACCTAAGAAATGGCATCACATTCCTTAGTTCAACTCTGTGTTCCTCTGGATATAGAATGCTGTGTCTCTTCTTCACCTTTTATATCCTCTGCAGAAGCTAGTGCATTGCCTTCTATGTAGTAGTTTATTAACTATGTTGAAATTAATTGAATCATTTGCTCAGGCTTATAAAAATATTTATCAGCAAGATGTAGAGTTTTCTGAATCTTTCTCTAGGGTGTGAAATTTCTCTGTTATGCAGAAAAAAACATTATCTGTGTATCTGAGATTTATACCTTTGAGAGATTAGAAAAGCTACTTCAAAGTAAACTTTGTCTTATTACATACATCACATTTACTGAGGTATCTCTATGAATATGCTATTTGTCCATATGCAATTACATCAATATAATCTAATGCAAATTGTAAAATCAATAAATGATCTCTTTAGAGTATCCAGTGACTTTCTCTATTCATTTTCAGTTCAGTAGTAACCCCACCCTATTATCCAAAGCACAAAGAATATTTTGTTATGAATATGTCCTCTGTACCCAAACAGAAAAAGAGCTGAAATCATCCTTTATAATTGACTAAAAATGATTCATACTAATGTACTATTTTACCTGCAGAATTTTTTTTTTTTTTGAGACAGAGTCTTGCTCTGTTGCCCCAGTTGGAGTGCAGCGGTGTCATCTTAACTCATAGCAACCTCAAACTCCTCAGCTCAAGCAATCCTCCTGCCTCAGCCTTCCAAGTAGTTGGGACTACAGGCATGCACCATTGCACCCAGCCACTTTTTCTATTTTTAGTAGAGACAGTTGCTCTTGCTCAGGCTGGTTTCCAACTCATGAGCTCAGGCAGTCCTCCTGCCTTGGCCTCCCAGAGTGCTCGGATTATAGTGCTCGGATTACACCACCACACCCAGCCCTATGTATTTTAAAATCTTTAATTTGTAAAAGAGAATTGAAAAACTTTTCCTCATGTCAAGAAAATTTCTGGAATCAAAATTCAGATAGAGGCCAGCCCACCTAAAAGCACCGTCTCGCTCCTTCTTGAATCTCTGTCTGGTTTGGACTGCCTGCCTCCACTCCAGCCTCCACCATGTCCATCAGGGTGACCCAGAAGTCCTACAAGGTGTCCATATCTGGCCCTGGGGCCTTCAGCAGCCCCTCATACACCAGGGGACCCAGTAGCTGCATCAGTCCTTGAGCTTCTCCCAGGTGGGCCGCAGCAGCAGCTTCAAAAGTGGCCTGAGCATCGACATGGGTCTGGGTGGAAGCTACACTGGGGCTGGTGGTATGGGGTACATCACAGCCAACATGGTGAACGAGAGCCTGCTGAGCCTCCTCAAGCTGGAGGTGGACCCCAATACCCAGACCGTGCACAACCAGAAGGAGGAGATCAAGACCCTCAACAACAAGTTTGCCTCCTTCATTGACAAGGTGCAGTTCCTGGAGCAGCAGAACAAGATGCTGGAGACCAAGTGGAGCCTCCTGCAGCAGCAGAAGACAGCTCAGGGCAACATGGACAGCATGTCTGAAAGCTATATCAACAACCTTCCTCGACAGTTTCCTGGACTCACTGGGCCAAGACAAGCTGAAGCTGGAGGTGGAGTTTGGCAACATGCAGGGGCTCATGGAGGACTTCAAGAATAAGTATGAGGATGAGATCAACAAGCGTACAGAGATGGGGAATGAATTTGTGCTCATCAAGAAAGATGTGGATGAAGCTTACATGAACAAGGTAGAGCAGGAGTCTTGCCTAGAAGGGCTAACAGATGAGATCAAGTTCCTTAGGCAGCTGAATGAAAAGGAGATCTGTGAGCTGCAGTCCCAGAACTCAGACATATCTGTGGCCCTGTCCATGGACAACAGCCTTTCCCTGGACATGGATAGCATCACTGCTGAGGTCCACGCCCAGTACAAGGAGATTGCCAACCGCAGCCGGGATGAAGCTGAGACCATATATGAGACAAAGTATGAGGAGCTGCAGGTACTGGTTAGGAAGCATGGGGATGACCTGCATAGCATAAAAACGGAGATCTCTGACATGAACAGGAATATTAGCCAGCTCCAGGCTGAAATTGAAGGTCTCAAAGGCTAGAGGGCTTCCCTGGAGGCTACCATTGCAGATGCTGAACAGCACAGAGAGCTGGCCATTAAGAACGCCAGTGCCAAGGTGGATGAGCTGAATGCTGCCCTGCAGAGAGCCAAGCAGCCATGGTGTGGCAGCAACGCTAGTACCAGAAGCTGATGAACGTCGAACTGGCCCTGGACATCGAGATCACGAACTACTGCAAGCTGCTGGTGGGCGAGGACAGCCGGCTGGAGAACATGAGTATTGACACAAAGACCACCAGTGCTACTCAGTTGGGCTGAGCTCAGCCTATAGGGGTCTCAAAAGCCCTGGCCTCAACTACAGCCTGAGCTTCTTGCAGCCCAGCTTTGGCTCTGATGGCGGCTCCAGCTCCTTCAGCCATACCAGCTCCTCCAGGGCCATGGTTGTGAAGAAGATCGAGATCCATGATGGGAAGCTGGTATCTGAATCCTCTGTTGTCCTGCCCAAGTGAACGGCCAGTGAGGCCCCTCCAGCCTACTCCCTCATGTGGCTGCCCCAGACCCTGTTGGGAGAAGCAACTGTGCCCATGAGCACAGGGAACAGGAGACTCACCTGAGGTTCAGCCCCAGCCCTCAGCCCACACATGGGGGGAGTTTATTGCCTGGGGTACCCCCTCTTACTCATGCTCCCAACTAAAAACCAATTCAATTGCTTTTCCCCAAATAAATCCTCAGCTAGCTCTGCCAAAAATAAATAAATAAATAAACAATTCAGGTAGAGGCCAGGTATCGTGGCTCATGCCTATAATCCTAGCACTTTGGGAGGCTGAGGTGGGAGAATTGCTTGTAGTCAGGAGTTCAACACCAGCCTGAGCAACACAGTGAGACCCTGTCTCTACAAAAGATAGAAAAATTAGCTGGGCATGGTGGCACGTGTTTGTAGTTCCAGTTACTTGGGAGGCTGAAGCAGAAGGCTCACTGGAGCCCAGGAGTTTGAGGTTGCTATTATACTCTAGCCCTAGCAACAGAGAGAGAGACCCTGTCTCAAAAAAAAAAAAAAAAAAAAAAAAAATCAGGTAGATAAGCATCCATCAACTTAAGAGTAGATAAAGAAAATGTGGTATATATATATACCATGGAGTACTACTCAGCCATAAAAAGGAATTAAATAATGGCATTTGCAGCAACTTGGATGGAACTGAAGACCATCATCCTAAGAGAAGTATCTCAGGAATGAAAAACTAAATATCACACATTCTCATTTACAAGTGGGAGTTAAATGAGGTATATAGTCAGAAAGTATTATAATAGACATTGAAAAGTAAGAGGAGATGAGGGTGGGTGTGGGATGAGGGATAAAAATCTACCTATCAGGTACAATGTATACTATCATGGTGACCAGTACACTGACAGCCTTGACCTCAGCGTTATACAGTTCATCCATGCAACAAAAAGCACTTGTACCCCATAACGATATTTAAATAAGAAAATGAATAAGGTAGAAGAGATATTTAGGGAGAAGGAAACTTTTTCTTGTTTCAAAATCTTAATAAAGATCTGGCTGACTCAATTTAAACATAATATTTTAGGATCCCAAATATCAGGCCTTTAGTGAAAAAAAATAATGACATAATGACATTACTAGCTGTTTCCTTTACTTCCCCAATGCTTAATCTATTCTTTCCTTTATTCTTTCACTATATCCTTCTATCTTGCTTTCTTTCCCATCCTTATGTTCTCTTCATTCATTACTCCCTTGGGCAATCATTTAACATATTCTTCGTCTTTCTATGTTTCTAAATCCTGATGATTAAATGCCAGAAAGCAGAGATCTTTCTAAAACTCAGTGTCCTCTCCTCCTCTTATACTACCATCCTTGACCTGAACATACACCACCCACCTGTCCAGGTACTAGAAGATTGAAAACACACACACACACACACACACACCTACCTTTAGAAATAAGCTAATTCACTCTTTCATCATCCACCTAAATTACTGTAGTCAAACTGATACATGTGCATTTTCTATTATAATTTACAGAACTCTGGTGTGGCAGGGTGTCCGCTGACAATTAGAAGACTTCCAGAGAGTCAGCTTTAAATTTATTTCTAATTATTTGTCCTCACTAAACACACCTCTTAACTTTCCTCAACTTTCCTTTGCTCAACTAACTCTAAATAGCCCATAATATTCCAGAGAAATTGTTGTGGGGAATTAAATAAAATGAAATATGTGAAGGTACACTATAAACCATAAAAAAGCTAGACAAATAAAAACTATTGTTTTCATTATACTTTTCAACAAAAGATTTTCCTTCAAGTTCACTTACAGGCCCAATCAAATATGAATATGCATGTTTATGCACTGCTTCTGAAAACACCAATAGGAGGAAAAAAACAATGTCTTAAAGGAAGGATAAAATTTCAAGATACTGAAAGTACACTGGATGTCCTCTACGTATATCCTGGGAGCCCCAAGTCTGAAAATGAAGATTTGGTTGGCTCAGTGATCTGCTTAAAGGAGAGGAGAAAAAAATGGAGAAGACATACATATATAATTATATATAATGTACATAGTCAGAGAGAGAGAGAGAGAGAGAAAGAGATGTTTGGGGGGCAGAGGAAGTGGGGAAGAAAGAGAGTATGTGCCTTGGCTTCACTTGTTAAATCTCTCTCAAAAAAAGAAGAACAAGAAACAAGACTATAAAATAGAATATTCCTGGGTCTGGCAGTTCTGACTAAACACTCTGAGGATTTCTTATAAAAAGACCCAATTCTAATGCTACTTCTGCAGTATTCCTGATGACCTAGTGTCTTTTGATGAATGTTAAGTGTTAAGTTGCTTGTTTTTTTGTTTTTTTCTTTTCCCCTAAACAAAGAACCCAAATGCATTGCCTGTGCTTCGCTCTCTTTAATGCCACTATTGTGCAGGGATTCACTCAGCAAGCCAGGGGAATAGCGTGTGGGTATTGAATACAAAGAGGCAGCGGGTTCCAAATGCAGCCTCCAAAAGACGAGGCTGTCTCCACACTCCACATGGGATGGAATAAAACTGTGTTTTGTCCAAAATTAAAAAGCCTGACCTGCGGGTCCTTAGAGGAGAAAAAGATTTCCCACAAAGGTGACATCTGGATTCTCTCCTTGTTTCTGCTACTGCTGCTGTTTTTACCACCACTTTCTATATTCCCATTCCTTTATTGCAATTGTCAAAATTTAAGTTTGAAAATGTTTTATTCTGCCCTCTTACACAAAACAGTTGGGGGGAGGGGAATCCTTATGATTTCTCAAACGGATGTAGTCATCTTATTTTAAAAGAGTTTAAAGGCCACACCATTTCTTCCAGAAATTTTAATAAGCATATAGGAATAGCCAGCTGGCTAATCCTGGGAATATCCCTCCTCCCTGTTCATTTTATAGAAAGATCCTGTGGTCAGGAAACATAAAGCTTTCAACACATTGACCACAGCTAGGATTATAGCCTCATATGGTAGAGCTTTTTCCCACTGTCTTTTTCTGGGTGTTGTCAATATCCAACCATCCTCTCACGGGTGTTGAAGTCACCTTCACTCTTCTCACTGGGGAGAACTTCAAGACTGACTACACTAATGAGGGAGTCTGGAATTGAGACATTACATGTAAATCCATCACTGTGATTAAACTTAGCATGCACACTGTGTGTGCTTGGTAGTTTCAAAGAGCCTAGCTATTAAATGGCTTCATATTTTTATACCTTTTGGCACCCTCATAAAAGGACTTAAGGAAACAGAATTTTTCCTCCACAGCTACAGATTAACTAAGGCAAATCTATGCTAAGGAGCTATAAAATAATTTGAGACGTCTCAGGTTCATTGATAAGTCAGTAGCTCTGCAGAATACTTTTAAATGTATAAAACATATATATTAATAAGGTTATATATGTATGTAAAGGCAAATATGTGGTGCAAAACCTATTAAGTTGCAAATAAAGTAAAACCTTGTTAAATCAGACTCACTTAAATCAGAATTTCTGATCTACTCAAAGTCTGGCTAAGCAGAAGTCTGTCTTTACCATATTGGAGAAAAGACTTGCTGAACAAATCACTACTGTAAATAAAGATTACAGGGACAGTATATTAACTGTTTAAGAGAATACACTGTTTTTAGTATCCTCAAGCACTTGAGGAGCACCCATTTACACACAGATAATTGAGAGTATAATTACAAAGCATTCTTATGTATTAATCAAAGTAGGCGCTCTAAGGACCTCTCAAAGGAATCTTTAATTATTGTAGGTCCACTTCTTTTATATACTTGAAAGAAATAAAGCCACATCCTTTTTTAATATTCTATAGTTCAAACTTCTCACAAATGTAAGCACATATTTCTGTAGCTAATATAAATTAACAAGCTGTTAAAATATATTATGCTATGTTAATATGCTAGACTTGTTGTTTTTGCTTTTCAAGTACTTTAACAAAACTTGGTGTTTGCATATTTGTCTGACATATGTGGATGCATATTTACATTGATAATATAAACATGGCAGTATGGAATGATAGAGAGAACACTGAACTTACCAGCTTGGCTGCCACTGTCCTGCAAGATGAGCTGAGGTCTCAACTTGTGCCTAGGTTTCCTCACCTGTAAAATTAAGAGACGTGCTTATATACCCATCTTACCTCTCAGTCTTGTCGTAAAGTGACATGCAAATATGTTATAATTATTTCTCTAGATAATGGATACTTATCTTTGATTTAGAAGGAAAAGTGGATGAAGTACACCATACTATTATAAAATATACAGATATACATTTCAAGTTAATTTACCTGAAGAATATACTATGTCCTACCTTAGGGTTAAACTAGGGTAAATGAAATTGAAGCAATCTATAAACACCTACTCATTCTATTTACCATCTAGAATGCAGAGTTAGGAATTGAAACTGTAAGATATTTTAGCAATTTGTGGAAATCTTTTAGATTTTAAAAATCTTTGTGGTTCGTTGTGTCAGTAAGTGCAGTTTAAATGAAAATCTCACAAATGTACAAGGTTTAGGAAACACAGGATGGGCCAGTCCTAAGGGTAGATAAAACAGTATGCCAAAACAGAGACCCCTGCAACCTGGTTCATCTGCTCTAAGTTAGTCAGGTCCTATTATTTATTGTACTCTGATGCTTCTTGGTGAGCTATCAGCTAAGCTTAGATAGATCTGCAAATGCAGGGACAACATACTTGCTCTCATGGACAAAATACTGTAAGTTTCCCAAGGTGAAGGACCAAGTCTGTCTTGTTTCCTGATGTTTCCTCAGATTTTAGAACTTAGTGACTACTCAGTAAGAATCTGTTGAATGAGCAAGCAACAACTACCATATGCCATGTTTTATGTAAGTTGATTATGACATAGGTTTTACACTCAAAGTTCGTAATATGAAGTGGCCAGAGAGACAGACTTTTATAGAACTGTGGGACAATGGGTTAAATACCATATTTTGAAATACAGTGCTCTGAGAACATAAAGCATTGTTTTGCTATCCCAGTTGCACATTAGAATCACCTGGGGAGCTTTTGAAGCAATACCAGTGTCCCAGATCAAATAAATCTGAGGATGGGGTGCAGAGATCAATATTTTTTTAAACTCTCCCTAGGTTATTCTAATGTGCAGCTGAGGTCAAGAATTGTGGACAAAGAAGTTAAAAAGGAATAATTATAACAGGAAGTAAAGGAATTAGGGAAGAAAGTTTTCTCAGATGAGGTGATATTTATACTGGGCCTGTTAATCTCTATGATTCACCAAGTCCCCAAAATGCTAAATTTTTTCCCCTTCCAAATTTTCAACAGAGTATCTTCTCTTCAGGACTATGAAAACCTGTTCCTCCCATGCACTGCTCTTCCTGAACCTTTTAAGTTCTAACTCCTAAAGATTTAAGTGACGTATGAGAGTCTTAAAAGTCCCAGAGTATACCTCACTTAGGAGAAAGATTCAATGTCTCAACCTACAGCAAGTCTGGAAGAAAACAAAGAACAGAGACCTTGTGGTTCCCAAGTGGATGAATTGTCTGATATTCCCTAGTTTTCTTCATTCACAAGTTCTTCACATGTGTGAAGGCTGTGGAGTTTCATGATTTAATGAGGACTCGTATGATCTAAGTCTAAGAAGTCAAAGCATTATTTTTTCCTGTTATAAATTTCAGTCATGTTCACATTTAGTTATATTAACTTATAGTAACTTTTATTTATAATAACTAGTGAACAACCTGGTCCACCATATTGGAAAGGGAAGCAATGGAGTTCTTTATCTTATTGTCCTGACCTTCCAATCTAAACCAAGTTGAAGGAACAATTTTTGCCTTCTTCTTGCAAGTAATGCCAAAAATTATGATACCAAAATTATCCACTGTAAAGGATCTGTTTTTAAAATACTGTATGTCAGTCCTATGGGATCAGACATTTTTTAAGTTCTCTTTCTTCAAAACTATCGAAATATATAGTGGGAAAAAATGACACTAATATCTAAAATAAAAACCCAAGCTCTAATGTCTATTGTAGAGGAAAGAGTACTTTGGAGCCAAGTTTCAGTTGCAGTTCTGCCAGGAGTTACATGCATGAGGTTGGACAAGCCATTCTCTGAGCATCTGTAAAATGAAGTGAGCAGACTGATGATGTTAAAAGAATCCCTATGCTAGCTATTTATCCTATTTTAAATTCAACATATTAACAACAGTTTCCAAATGTATCCAAGGCAAGCAACAGTATATCCTGAGATAAGAAAATGCAAAGCATTTCCCTAGTGCTTTCAACCTTTGTTTACAGATTTCAACATTAAAAAAACTTGAAGTTTGATTTCACTACTACCAACTTTGGATAGGGACTTTTATGTGTCACTCTAAATATCTTATCACCGAGGCAGTTCTACCTGGCCAAATTATGAAGAATTCTGAAAGATTATATATATTACTTTTGATGAGTATAGGTAGCCCATATGGACTTATCGCTCCCTGGAAATTTTTCCTACACCATTATTGCTTATCTAAATGAAAGAGTCATAGCTCATGTGCTTTATTTCACTGCCTAAGGAAGACTGTGTGTGGATAAAATAAGGAGGTTGCTAGGCAGTGGAAGGAAACATACAAAAGGTACTGTTATCATTACTGTTTTAGGTCCCATAATCCTTATTCAAGGACTATAAATCAACGGATAAAAAAAGATACCTGAGTAGAATGAATGACAAGACAGGTCAGTCCTAAAGACAGCATACTTTCAGGCTTACTATCAATGGATCCAACGAGTGTAATCAATTCAACTGTACACTTACAGACCTAACAGAGTCTAAGAGAATTCATGACCACTAATGCCTGTGTAAACTCAGAAAATGTACTTTTGAGGTACATAAACTGCTTCCTCCTCCATTATACATAGTCCCGTCTCTCATATTAATGAGATTTAAAATACTACCTATGGGGTCTATAAACCCATTGCTATAAGCCCTGTGTGGCCAGGTGCTGATGGAGCCAAAGACTTGTCAAGGAATCAGCTGACTAGAAAAGGAATATAACATGCATTTGATTGGCATCATGAATTATATTACTAAAGCAAATATGGATGATGGCAGGTCCAAAGGAGAATTAAAATCACCCAAATCTTTTCCATAGCTGAGGAGGGCCACAAAGGACCTAACTGATTATAAGGTTAGAAATTACATTTCCAGGTTCCCATCTGGAGGCATGTTTGTTTCTTGCTGTGTAAGTTTGCTCCTAAGTTCTTCAATGGCCTGTTTTGAAAGGGTGCAACTGAAACAAATGCCTCTGTCTTAAGGACTTAAAAAAAATCATTGAAAACAATGTACGGATATAAATGTCTCTGCCCACAGCCAAGATAAAAAATGCAAAGTCTGGGCCACCTTGCCTTTAATTTTCTAACTGCTGTTTTGTAAGGCTGTGTCATGCTTCTCAGTTCAAACACGCTTTGGCTCTTTATTATTCATGGACCTTTTTCTCAGTCAGTGGTGTTGAATAATAAAACAGCCTAGGATCAAATGGGCCAATTCTCCACGCCTGACACCAACTGCTACTGTTCGCTGGGCTCTGCCAAGCGTTGCCTCTGATAATGAGTGGGATTTGGTTAAACAGTAAATTAATGAATAATGAAATATCCAGGTTGATCAGTTAGAGAGCACGCTTGCTTTGCCCTGGGCTAAACGCTTGGGGCAGAAATTACTCTCAAACGGCACTTGCCTGGCTGCTGGTCTGGATAACTATTTTACAGCCTATTGCTTGACAGAATGCTGGGGAAGGGGGAGTCAGTAGGGAAGAGGAAAGTAAGGACGGAGTTATTAACAGCAAAAAGAAAAAAAAAAGGTGGAAGAGAGAGGAAGAATAACCTAGTTATCACCTTGTAGGTTTCTAACCTGCATGTGTAAGAACAAAGTCACAAATATGATCTGGAGAAGTCAGAGTTCCAAAATTCCCAACACATGTTTAACATCAAGGAGAAATGATGAGTGAAAACAGTCTTCTGTGTGTGCTAGCACATATCTGTGATTAAATCTAGAATGATTCAACTGCGAACTCATGTTTTTGGTGCCCACGTTGGAGTGATGACATACATGCAGGGAAGCCATCCGGTATCTGGTTGACAGGAAAACTGTACCCTTACTTTAAGGTTTCATGCTCTGGTTATTTGACACACCCCCTTCTACAAATTTTAGAACATTAAAGATAGGATGGCTTTTCCAAATGACCTCCATTAGGAAAAAGTTTAACTGCAATTGTGATTCCAGGTGATATACAGAGATAGAGATAGAGAAATATAGATACAGAGATATTTTGCCACTTTTCAACCTTAACCCAAGAGTTTTAAATCGTTATCTAGTTTCATACATGCATATGTAATGGTTTGCTCATTCAAGATCAGAGATATGTCCTTTCCAAGAAACAAATGTTGGTTCATCAAAAACCCACAGCACAGTGTCCTAAGAACAACATGTACTGAGAAAATGTGTTATTTCACTCTTGAAATTTGTTTTGGAGAAAAATTTCTCTAATTGGTTATCTCTGGAATATCTTATTCTTTTAGATCTTTGACCCTTTCAAATGGGCTTGAGATTAGTAGACTTTGCAGTTTCACACACTGCAGGGTGAAACACTTTTCAACAAATTGATTAACATATAGTGAGTGAGTGTGTTTTGTTAGCTTTGGGTTTGGTTTGATTTTAGCTTGTTTTTAGCTGAAAGAAAGAGAAACGCTTTCACAAATTGGTGTGAGAGTGACAATGCATTCAGGAGCCTAATTTAACAGTCCTCACAGCTGGAAATAAACCCACAACAAGGCTGGAGAGAGGTGAACATTATCTTCTTTTCCTGGTATTAAAGGTGGCAAATGATAGAATTGTAAAAAACAAACAAAAAAGCCCGCCCACAAACTAATGAATATGGGGAAGAAAGGAACAATATGAATTACCTATAGCTTCAGTGTATCTAATTACTATACTCCATTCCTCAGAGCCTGCTAAGTAGCAAGGCTTAGTGAATATTATTCCCCTAGTTTCATCCTGCAAAATGGGATTATAGACTAAGATTTAACCTCTCTGCACTGGCACCCAACCTTCCCTCAGCTAAGAAAAAATAAAATGCTCTAATTGTCTTTATTACTTTCAGACATCGCCCACCAAACACAGATGTTCAACACTGAGCATTAAAGGAAGGGTAAAAGGTCACAGGGACCCGGATCACCTCAATCCTTCTTTGGATTATTTGGTACCATTGTCTTGAATGGTCCTTATCCTTAAAGAAAAAAAGAATATTTAGACTGAACATAAAAGTGAATACATCACTCAGTGGACCAATTTTGTTGGAAAGGCTCTTACCTGCCGGCCCCCTCTCCTGCCTCCCTAAAAATAACAAAGAGAAAATGTGTGAAACAATCTATAAAAGGAGTAAGCCTTGCTTTTGCCTCAAATCTTGATAGTTCCCTATCTTTAAGAATCCCTAGCCAAAAAAGTTCTATCTTGAAAACAAGAGCCTTAAAACTGAATACATGAAAAAAAAAAAAATTCCTTCTTAGCATATGGGACTCTCATGGCAAACAAAATTCACATTGGTAAACACTGCTTTGTTGTGGCTAGTTTTTATTTAGTGCAGATATTGGGGAAATCCCATGTCGTGATATTGAGTGTATGTGTGAGTGAACAGCCCTAACCACAGTCCCCCAAAATGATCTCTCATCTAGTCATTTGGCAAATCATTTATCAGGAAGGATAACATTTACACAAGACCCATCCTGGTCCAAGAGTGATGTTTTGCTCTCAAAAGTTAGAGCTGGCATTTTTTGCATGTGTTTGTTTTTTGTTTGTTTGATGAGGGCTAGCTAATGGAGCACTGAGGTTTGGTCTAGTTTTATATTTGTTTTCTTTGCATTGGCTGGGATTTTCCCAGGCATTTTGTACAACACCTATCTGTGCCTTTCCAAACCTAGAATAAGTGGCCGACAGTTCAGAATTTAGTAAAGTCCACCGCTGGATAGAAACTGTCTAAAATCCTATTTCCTCAGAAATTCGTATTACAGGTCTCACTCTCTTTGCCCGCAGTAACTGCCGCCAGCCCTTCAGAGCAACCAGGTGCTTCAGAGCTGAGCTGCGGGGCCTCTAATTGGTCGCCTGGACTCCGGATTCCAGCGTTCAGAACCCAATGGTTCAATTGGCGAGTGCCAGTCCTAATGGGCTGGACTCAATCCTCCACCCAGGTCTATGTAGTAGACCCGTCAGATTCTGGGAGTTTCCATCTCAGAGAAGACTTGCATACCCAGTCCCAGAGAAGCTCCCCTTCCCACGTCTCTGTACCCACTGCTCATGAGCCAGCTTCTTTTCTCCAGCCATCGGATAAATGTCTGTACAGCTCGGGACATTTGGCTGTTACAGGAGGAAAACTCTTGACCTTCCTTCTCCCACCCGATTCTAAGCATATATGCTGTGGCCATGCCCTCCTCCCAGTTAAGCAAATGGCTGGGTGAGCAAACGTTGGCTAATGACATCTGACAGCCACATCCTTGAAACGCTTGCTAATATCTCTGTGAACAAGCACGTCCGGGACGTTAACTGGTCGAGTTACAGATGATTGCCAGAGCTACCCTCCTTGCAGACTGGGCGAGTCACGCTTTGTTAAGTCCATTGACCATTATGCTGATTTTTTAAAAATTTAAAGAGCATTTTTATGCAGAGGCCTCTCTTGGCAGCAGGTGTGACCCCTATTTGGGCCTGGACGCCTCTCGCCTGAGTCAGCTCCAGAAGGCTGCAGCCATTCGGATAGGAGAGGAGAGCGACGCGCAGGGTGGGCAAGAACAAATGTTTCCAACAAGTGGGTGAAAAATCACTGCTTGACCTTGCTAGCTTGTGTGACCAGCGTGGAACGTGTTGAACTTGTGTAACAAAACTGCAACTGCTCCTTCAATATGAGCATAAGCAGCTTACAAAAAAAAAAAAAAAAAAACACCAAGAAAAAATGCTTCCCACGATTCTGTCGTTAGCAAACCGGGAACCCTGATCAGGAGGTCGCGCACAGGAAACCCTCCCCGGCGGGCCGCGCCCAGGGCGGTGGCGGTGGCGGTGGCGGGGGTTTCGCCCCGGGGTGCCACGGCGCGTGCGTGCCCGTGCGTGCGCGTGCGTGCGTGGGCATTCGCGCGTGCGCCTTGTTGACGCCATGCTCGGCAACCTGGAGAGCGTGCCTAGACGCGAGCAGCGAGCGCCGAGTGCGTCGGCTCCACGTAGGGTGACGCCCGCGCGGTGCGTGGGCCCGCGGACTCGGTGCTCAGTCTGTATCTCTGCGCACGTACCCAATGTCCAAATTGCTGTCGGCGGTTTCCTTCTGGAAACCCAGGGGAAAGACGGTGGGAGTGTTGCAACATGTGACATGTGGGAGGAGCATGGAGGGACCCAAGCTGGGCCCGGGAGGCGTTTGACTGACCTCATCCTAAGGGAGCTCACCGGGTTATTTATGAGGCCTGATTTAAAAGCAGTGGGTGCCAGGAAAGTGAAAAAGAAGCTCACCCCAAGCTTTGAGGGGAGCTACAGTCCCAAGAATGCTGTTTATGATGATATACATCAACCTGGAGCTTGTGATGGGAAATATAGAGACTGCGAGTTTGGGATAGAAACAAGGAAACAAAGTCAAGAAGAAAAAATGATTTTTTTGCCCTCCCTTTTCTATCCCTCTTCCTCCACCCGCGCGCAATTCCTCCTTTTCTTAGGAGGCCACGATTCCCGGGGCGGGGGAGTACGGGCGGGCAGGGAGCATCTGCCGCCGTCTTCCCCCAGTTTACGCGATGATCGTTAGAGGACCCGGGAATAGATGTAAATAAACAACTTGGAAGATTTATGGGAAGGAGTTCAATTTTATAGGACTGTATTTATAGAGCCAGCTCTGGTTCACTTATAAATAGATTAATGGGAAGCTAAAATTAATGGACTTGTGAGGTGCACGTTTAATTTCTGAGGCTTCAACATGACAGACAACCGCCCTCCGCCCTGGAAGTACAAGCGTGGAAGGCAGCTTGCGCTGGGGAGCCGTGAGCGCCCTCAGGAAGGCACATGTCGCGCCTGGCAGCCAACTCTCTCTGGTGGCTACCAGCGGGGAGGGGCCCCTAAGGAACAGGTATTTGCAAATGAAGAAAAAGAATGCAGCTTCATAAAAAAAATAATCGGGTCTTCCTTCTAGCACTATGTTTAATCAAGCCCTTAACCAGCTAATATGAGCCGGCTGGTAGTTCTGAGACATCGTAAGGTGCACACCTGGGCTGGCGGTCTTCTGGCAGGCAGGGCAGCAATGAGTGTTCCTCCAAGGTCACTAGGGTCCCTGGGCCGGCTAATGGCCTAGCGGTTCTAACTACTGCTCTTTCCTTGCTCCCTCCACAGCCTCACACGACAGTAAAAAAGGGGCTAGGGAGCTGTGACAAGCAGCCCAAGGCTGTTTTGTTAGGCAAGGCTGTCTCCAGCTTCCAACCCCCTTTTTTCCCTCTTTCGAGTTCTTCCTTCCAGGTCTTTCCTCCAGTTCTTTCTTCACAGTTTGGGCTCCTAAAGACCCTTACCTGATAAAGGTGATTTTGTGTCAGAACTTCTCCTTGCCAAATGGTGAGGAGGGGTGAGGTGGTCAGGAACTTACCTATAGGATAACAGATTGCAGGTCAGCCTATCTAGGGCTGGTGCTAACCTTCTGTAGGTAAATTTGCCATAGAATATGGAAATTACCCACCACCCCCTTTATATAATCCCAGTGGTAACCAACTCCACAGTCTGCAAAGCAAATGAAAGGGAAACTCAATATAACAATTGAACTAAGACATACATCTATTTTCTTTCTAGATAAATGGATTGAATGCCATCACAATTACACTTCCCTTGGTTTTCTTTGCTTTCTTCTATTACCTTTTTTTTCTTTGATTCCATTGTTTATAGTTCTAGCCACGATACTCCCCCCTTTCATTAATAAATAAAACAGGAAGGGGAAAATCTCACATAAAGCACATTCCATTATCCCTTCCGCCTTTCCATATAGGTAAGTCGAACTGAAAAAGAGTCACCTTAAAAACAGAAAATTGGCATGAGAGGCACATTATTAATTAACTGACCACAAACTATATATGCTAAGCACTCATATAATTTGGGATCATCAAGATTTAACATTTCCAGTGCTCTTAAATATATACACATGTTGCTATTTCTGCTTTGTATAATTAAACTAGGCAATGTTGATGTAGGAAAGAACCTTAGGAGGTCCATATAAAGACTTTGAGACCCCAAAAGAAGCAGTGACTCATCCCAACTGTATAACATCTTATATGGCTTTGTTTTCCTGGCTTCAGGGAAGACACCCAAGCCTTGGGATAAAATACAAATTGAGATGATGTTTGGTCACTGCAGCCCATTAACCCAAGTGAGAAAAGCTCTGGCTTTTCTAGGCAGCCTCTGAACTTAAGGTAAGAGCCAACCTCCTAAGACATCTATACCTCTTGCATCTTTTTGGACAGAGGAGCTTTTCCTCATTTGTTTTATAGTGGGCCTTGCTCTGCTAAAGGATGTCAGGGTCAGGTTTAATTCTGAAATGGGCCAGTTAACTGCTCCAGACCCCACATCATGGGATGCAGGGGCCCACATCCAGCCCTGTAGACTTCTCTCCTCCATCATCTCCTTCTGAGAACACCAAACCAGACTAACAGTGGGAGGGGAGCTTCTTATTTGATTTGTACTCAGAGTCCTTTAGTTACCTGGACAGTAAATTTGACTCATTTTTTAAAGGGGAAAATAAGCCAAAAGATGCAGTTAACATGTGCTTTTATTGCAAATCTGGTGAGAACTAGGAGAGAAGAATGTCAATTTGGAATTTAGAAAATCGAAAACACCTCCTAGTGAAAACAAACGTTCATTTTTCTGAGAAGCAAAATTTATTTCTGTTGTAACAAAAACAATGTGGATACTTTGGTGAAGGGGGACAAAGAAAAAAAGCTTCTTGCTATACTTTTTTCTGTCTGTAGAATTAAACAATATCCATATTTAAGGAACTGAAGATGAAAACACAACAAAAACACAACAATCTTTTTATTTATGTAAAACAGATCAACACGGGACAATAAACCAATTTCTACCCATTACCATGACAGCTTGTTTATAAAGAACAGAAAAATTCAGATAAGATTCTACCTAGGGTCAAGCGGTTTTTTTTTTTTTTTAACCACCCATTCACAGAGGTATAGATTCACAGATAAATAATCCCAAACTACTTGCTCGCCATATTTACACATTCCCATTAAATTAAGCATAAATAAATATATACAAACTTAACATGAATACCCTCCAGAGCTCTTCTGGTGAAGGAAGAGTCAATAGATTGATATTTCACGATTGTATGGTAAAAACAATGTTAGTGAATTCAAAACCAACTCAAAAGAGGAGTCGATTTTGGCATTTAAAGAAGGATAGTGTTCCATTTTTTAAAAGAAGACAAAACAAATTTCGATTTTTTTTATGCCAATAATTTAACATACATCGGCAAAGGAGGGGAAATGCTGTTGGGCTCTTGAGGCAACATCAGATGGATTAAGGTTATTATTCCCTTTCCACATAACCTATTACATGAACAGGATATCAGATGTGATGACAAATTCTCTATAAACACTCTAACTAGGAATGCATTGTACCAGAGGAACAGTATGTAGGTAAGTTCGGGGTTTGGGGTTTTCCATTTGACCAAAGTTTTCATAGGCTATGAAATAATTGCTTTAGAGAGAGTGGTTTTCTTGGCCAAAGAAAATAAAACATCCAGGTCTTTGAAAGCTTCTTCGGTTCTTTATGTGAGGATGGAGAAAACTAAGGATATGGAAGCCAGAAAGAGGGAAAGAAAATGCAAGATAATTGGGGGTGGAGAGTAGGAGGAGAGAAAGTTTACCCTCCCAGTTTGGGGGATATGTTAAAATCCTTTTGATGATGGAATCCTCACCCAGAATAGCACATTTCTTGCTCCCCTGAGATCCACAATACGTGTAGGAGGAGGCAAGGTTGGACAGAGAATGGTCTGGAGATCTTTAGAACCTTTAAAGGAACTGGCAAAGTGGAAAGTGTGAAGGCAGCACTGCCACATCCTGACTTCTCCTTTCTATCTAGCTATTTTAGTTTGGAACTGAGCATTTAGGAGTGGGCGCGCGCCATGGATAAAATGTCTAAAGAGTGCATGGGTTGGGGGAGAGCTGCAACTCACCTGTTTGGTTTGAAAACAAAGCTCAAAGGGGCTTGCCGTAAACGTTTCCCTTGAGTTAAAAGGCAAAGTCTTGCGTTAATCCTACTGTTTATTGATTTATAGGCCCAAGGAAACCAAATCTTTTAATAACTCAATTATCAGATAAACGTAGCAGGCCTGGCTAAAGGAGGGGGGCGGGGGTTCCTACATGAAAGGAGAGGCGGGGGCCGTGGGCTCACTCCACGCGGTGATGGGAGCGGGGGAGGCGTGCAAAGGGTTCTGTGTGGCTGGGGCACCGGAGGAACGCACGAATGAGGGCGTAGGGCAAGAGAGGGAGCCTGCCTGCCTGGCCAAGTAAGACAATTCCCATCCCTTCTCCTCCCTTTAGGAGCGTGAGGGTGGGTGAGTTTTTGTCCTGGCAGAGGTGAAGCAGGGGGGAAGCTTCCGATTCCTTTCTAGGACACTCTCCCCCTCGGAGCAGGCGCCCGGGTGGCCGCTGGCAGCGCTGGGACCCCTCCCCGCCTGCAACCCGCGGAGCGCCGCCCCATTACCTACTGGAGAATGGGGCTTTCTCGGTCGCCTTAGCCCTTAGGGTGAGACCGAGAGCGGGAAGGGCCCGCGCGGCCGGCAGCCCCTCCAGCGGCTGATTCTATGTCCTCAACACGACTGGGAGCGTGTGGCCCACACGCTCTCGGGACCTGCACAGTAAGAGCAAGGCGCGTCCATCGCGTCTCTCGCACGTCACACGCGTGGGGCGCGTTGCCCTGAAAGGAAAGGAGACGACGGTTTTCAGTGTGGTCTCTCCTGGCCTTGTGCAATCAGAATACATCTAATACAAGCGGCCAGGGCCTCGGACAAAGGCAAGGGCTTCTGAGCTGGGGGTCTACGCTCTCCATAACGTCTAGTTCCCGGCCTTTGTACTCCTCTCAACAAGTCTAGAGCCGAGCCTGAAAGAGCCAGAGTCCCCCCAAAGGAGGTGGGGGTAGCAGATGGGCTGCGGTGTGACCTTAACTGTTGCTTTTCACTCTTGGTGACCTTAAACCGACTCCCTAATTCCCTCCTCCCCCGAAAAAAATAGACAAAGCTTTCAACAGGTTCCTAAGACCCCAGTCCTATCCCCTTACCCCAAGGCCAAGGAGGAGGGGGGCAAAACTTAGAGTCTGAGGTATTGGAGTGGGTCCTAACTAAACCCTGCAGAACGACATCGGAGTTTTATCTTCAAGGGATGTTGCAAAGGTCCTTTCTACTTTGTTTAAATAGGTGAGTGTATCTACACTAAATTTAGAGACCTATCTCACCCACCCACCCACGCCCTCGGGATATTTCTCACTGCTTTTGGGAAGGTGCGGGCATTGAGTTCCAGATCTTATTTCATGATAATGCTAAGAGAGAGCTCGAGAAAGAAGCTGGGCTGCCAGAAGTGAGAAATATTAAATGCATGAAACTTTATCCACTGGGAATAATCCTAGTGTATCCAGACTGTAAAATTCAAAGCTGAAATACATCTCCTTTCACTTTGCATTATTTTAATATTATATACCAAAACAAGTGTCCGTCTGGGAGGGGAAAATGCCGCATTCATAAAGCATCTTGTAAGAAAACAATTGCAGAAACACGGGAGCTTGCGCCACCCTCCTCCCAATGTCCACTCACAAAGCTGCTTCTTTCCCGGTTAAAACAGCAATCGCCAAAGA
This sequence comes from Eulemur rufifrons, assembly GCF_041146395.1. NCBI lineage: Eukaryota > Metazoa > Chordata > Mammalia > Primates > Lemuridae > Eulemur > Eulemur rufifrons. The sequence goes on along the minus strand of NC_090997.1, from coordinate 18,800,031 downwards.
ACCCAGGGACATCAAATCCATTTTATATGCAGGGCAATACTGCTAGAACATAGGGCTCCAAGAACCCTTATTCTTTTCCCTTAAAATTCATTTTGCAGCCCCCCCCCCACCAGAATTCCGATGTTGAGGTATGTTAGCCTGTAGATTCAAAGAGGTTTCTAGCATATTGGACACTTTCTAAATTATTCCCTTTGAGCTTCTTTAAAGAAGTGCACCTGCAGAATTCTGACACACAGGCTTTGATTTAAAAGGGATCGGATTTTTTTTTTCTCTGTACCTTATAGATTGTGTAGGAAGCCCAAGTCCTCTTTGAAGAAGCTCATAAACCATGCGGGCAAAGCTTTGGAAAACAGAAGAGAATGAAATGGTACATACCCCTCCGAAGGAATTACATACTAATCAACGTATTCATATTTTTTTTACTATAGTTCTTAAAATTGGTAGATGACACAAATATTATAACAAATGCAAGATTTTCTGTATGCTGATGCTGGCAAGTCTGGGATCTAGTAACATTTCTGAAAGGAACTGATGATGATGAGTCTGAATCAACTTATTGGTCCGGATTTTGCTCAGCCTCGGAAGCCTGCTCTGCCAGCCGGCACCGAAAGCTGCAGCCTCCACCTGCATCCCCGTAGGCCTCCCGCCCCGCCCGCCCTCGTCCTCCCTAAATATGCAAACGGTCGAGGAGCTGGGCCTCGGTGAGTTAAGACGCAGAGCGGGGCGGGGTACCGAGGGGACTGAAAGAACGCAAAAGTGGTTAACCACACTCATTTTCATCCCAGAAGATTCCCGTAACAGCGTGAGGAAGGGAAGGTAACGTAGAAAAGGGTGGCTGGGAGAGGGGTGAGGTGAAGTGGAGGGATGGGACTGCGAGAGAGTTTCCTAAAAAAATATTTAAAATTAAAAAGTTCGTGCGTCTCAGTCAACCAGCTCTCAAAGCACTGACACCAACATTTCTCCGATTTTCTTCCAATAAGTTAGCGTTTTCTCCCGTTTAGTCTTATGTTTATTTTCCAAAGGGGGAGGGGAAATCATGGTTTTCTTTTATTATCAGTATACTAAGCTCGCAAGAACCGAAGTGGGAAATCCGGACGGTTGTCTCCAAGTGTATCTTGAAATAGACACTGAGAACCGATATTGTTGCTCCGTTGTACGCCTCAGTTTTTTTTTTTTTAAGTTATTTAGCTCTTTTTTTTAAAATTTTGATTGTATGTGTATTCTACCTAATATAATTCTTCCAAAGCCAATCCAATATTTTAAAGCTAAAATTAAATTTTTGTCTGTTTTTCCTTTTGTATTTAAAACATTTTTCCTTCTTTTAAATTTTTTTTTTTTTTCATTTCCTGTGTTTCTCCTCCTTGTCGCCAGTTTTACTACCTGGGCCTTCCCCAGACGTGTGCCTGTTAGTGGTGGTGTTGTTCAAGAACATCTTGTCCATGCCTTTGAGCGCCTCGGTGAGATAGTTCTGCAGGGCCGTGAGCGCGGCGCAAATGGCCGGGGCGCCGAAGCCGTGTGTGATGAGGCTGAAGTGCGTGAGGCAGCTCTGTATCCCCGGCTCCAGGATGGGGCTGGGTCGGCTGTTCCCGATCGGTGTCCGGTCCTGCGCCAGCAGATCTGTAAATTCTTTACAAAGTTGCCTGAAAGGGTGGGGGAGGAACATAAAATCACCCTCAGTGTCGTTGTCATTGGCATTAGAAAGGAGACGTTCACACAAGCCCAGAGGCGCCCGGTCACCGAAGAGCGAGGCTAATGTGGGCGATTCCGCTCTGTTTCCTTTCCCAGCGCTCTCCCTTTTCGAGCAGCTGGGACTGGAAGGAAAGCGGGGGTGGGTAGATAATCCACCCCTTCCACCCCAAAGCCTTGCCTTTTTTCCCCTTTCAATCTTTTCCCCTTCATTCCAAGAGCGCATGGACTCTGTTTTGGGAAATTCGCTAGGCTTTAGCATTTGATTTTGAATATGCAATAATTTTGAGCTCTTACCTGGCATTTCTTTTGAGCTATTTCCCCTTCCTCTCTTCTGCCTCTCCAACCTCTTGGTGATCAGGCACAAAAAGCCCTGAAAGATTTAGGCCCCTCGGCCACAAGCCTGTCCCTGGCACCAAGCAGATTGCTGGAGCCTTCTATGGCCCAGGGCAAGAAACTGTTTATTCTAGGAGAGAATGCTGATTCCATTCAAAGGAAAACCTGTTTACCTGCAGTATTTAGTGAGGGAGATATTTTCTTCCTTTTTTACTCAACCCTTTCTTTCTTGTGAGTGTAGGCTACTAACAATCTTTGTATAACAGGATTGTTGTCAATATAAAAGGATTCCCACATAGTTTAAATAAAACCTAAAGGTAGACTGTTAAAACACTAGGGAGGATAGATTTTTATTTGTTGAAGGTTTTTATTTCCTCAAGGCACCTACAATTTAGAGGAATCTCCCAGCCCTAGAAATCCTGAGTGCCTAACTATGGATTGAGCTTCTTTGAGAAATTTTTAATATAGGAGCTGCATGGGAGGGTTTTAGCCCTGAAGGTCAAATGGCTTGGCTGTGCTGGCAGGCAGAGGCACAGCATCCCAAAGGCCACAGCCTTTCACAGATTGGCAGATTTCTCCTGTCTGCCTGCCTCCACCCAGCCTGGGGGTTTGCAGGGTTTTGAGAAAAGCAAACATACAGCACTTCAGTCCCAGACCCCCAATAGGATGGCTTAGCTGACAGACACTTGGCAACACCTGGCCTGGCCAACAAGTAAACGGGGCAGATGACTGGATGCAAAGGACCCCTGGGGCATCCTTTCCCAGGGTTCCGCCACTTTGGGGTAGCCGCTAAACCAGACAGGAAATACTACCCACTCACAGCAGCTGAAAGATTGTTAGTTTTAAAGCTGGGTAAGAGAGCACTAGTAGGCTCCCACTTTCCACCCTCTGGTTTCTCCATATGAAACACACACACACATCCTCACAACCAGAAAGAAATAGGTAATGGTTCTGACCAAAAGAGGGCAGTTCTTAAGCTCTTAAGAGGTACCTCAGAATCCCCGGTGGGGCTCAAATACACTCTCCTAGGCCGCCACCTCCAGTGATTCCAATTCAGAAGATTTTGGGATAGATCGGTACTGATTCTGATACTCACCCCAGGTTAAGAAGTGCTGGCCCTAAGAGAAGCGAAGCATTGTGGCTTGGTAGTTATAAGCATCCCTTAAGGAAATGACAGAGTTGTTTGTGGGATCCTGTTACCTGATTTATAAAGCTTGGTTTTATTTTTTTCCCTAAAGTACCCTTCCTCTTTTATAAAGCACAACAGGTCCTCCTCCACCAGACACCAGGGCACAAAGATCTATTGTATTGCTAGTTGGTACGGCAGATGAAAACCTTCTAAAAAGAGAGTGGGTGCCAGGTTTTGATCATTGGGAGAGATGGTTAAAGTCTTTCCTTAAGTTTGTACTCATTACCAAAGTGCCAAAAAGGAAATTCTGAACTGGGGAGAACAAATGCTTAGAGTCAAACATTTTAAATCTTCAAAGCCCAAACCAGGGTCTGTAAGCAATTAAAGTTCTGGGACATTAATATTTTTTGACCCTGCGGAAAGGGGCAATCAAATTCCAATCACGTCTCAAAAACATCTGGACAAATTTGAGCAAATGATTTTTCAGCCTTCCATATATTTCTTTAAATTACGCTGTCAACGGGACAAACCGCGTCCTCCAGCACTAAATAAATGAGCGCCGCTGTTTGGGCCGCGCCTGTGAGAGAAACGTGCGGGCGCACGCAGCGCCGCCCACTGCAGGCCTGAGCCGGCCATAAAACACCAACAATATGACACCGAAGCCAAAGACAGGAGTAAATCAAATAAATAGAAAACCCACTGTAAAAGTTCAAATGAGCTCTAGACCTAAATTTAGCCAGAGATTTACTATTTTCCCCTCTGGAGTTGTAGTAAATTTTACAAGTCTGTGGAAGATGACAAACAGCAACGTTGGAAACGGAGTAATTAGAGCTGTGGGTAGAGATGGGTACACGTGGGTGACATATAGACATCCTGAACTAGCACACATGGCTGTGTGGATATGACAGGGAGCTAGATGTGCAAACCCAACAGAAATATGCACCTAGGGATCCAGAGAAGAGTTGGAACAAGGACCCACCTGGAAAAGGTCTGCCTGACATCCCCAAGCTTGTAGAAGAGAATTATAAAACACCTGGATTCAGATTAACAAAGCCCTTCTCCCCAGACTTGGAAAAAAAGAAGATAACTGAGGCAAACCCATAGCCCATCAACTCTGCCCACCTCTGGGGAGCTGGGATGGCTTCCTAACCAACTTGCTGCAGGCTGCAAATGCTACTTGTAGACAACCCACCGAGCTCCTTTTCTACCCCTCCCCTCGGCTTCCTTCCAAGCAGGGCGGGCCAGCAGGGTGGGAGTCGGGGAAGAGGGCCAGAGAGCCTAGGACACTCACTTGGTGGCCAGCAGCATATTCTTTCGGGAGTGCAGGTCACTTGGGTCCGTGTGCTGCCGGTTCAAATACTCAGAAACAGCTTTGGCGGGGAACTCTGTTTCACAAATGTACCCAAAATCCCGAGCTAAGTGAACAGCTTCTCCTGAAAAGACAGCAGTGGAGGTAATAATCAGCACCCTAAACATCCCAGGGCAGGAGCTGCTCCCTGGTCAACTCTATTAGTATTTCCAGAGGAGGCCAGCTGTTGGAGTCAAAAGCAAAGGTGAGACAGATGCCCAAAGTAAAAATGATTCTCAAGCTACAATTAAACTTGATGGGACTAACTTTTTGCCTACCTTTCTTACTAGCCTCTGCCTGAGCCAAGTCCTAGCTAGACATCCCCTGAATAGCTTCGGGGTCTCCCACACTGCACTCACTTTGTCTTAAAGGAAAGGTGGGCCAATATATTCAAGAGCTGCCTTACAATTGAACCTAGACATTTGGCTGGATATTCAAGCCATATTCCCCCCCTTCTTTTTAAAGCATCTGTTACACCTGCTTCAAATAAAATTTAAAAATCATCACCATCTTCCTATAATTGTTCCAGGGGAAAATCTTATTAATAACTAATTATATATAAACAAATTCATGTGTGTATAGGTTCACATATATTAAAGAATATATGTAAAATATATATACAAAGAGTATTTCTATCCAGCAATGAAATAATTATCCTCCTTGTCATTTTTCCTGCTAGTCAGGTTTCAGGTTTCTCCCTTTCAGAGGTTTCTGTCATCCTCCTCCTACTTAAGGACTTTTCACTGCACAAAGATGACAAGGCAGCTATAGAAAACTGGGGTATCTAAGATATTCCTTAGCTTATGTGGAAGCCCCTTTCAAATAAAGCATTATTACCTTTTAAAGCACAGCTTTAGGGGTTCAAGGGAAGATCCCAAACATGAAAAAGATACTATGTTGAATTATCCCATAGCTACATTATTTTTAAGGAGCATGACTTACTTTTAATCATCATTATCATAATAACAACAAAAGACTTCAGGCACAGTGCTTACAAGGATTCATAAAACCAAAAAGTGCCAACCAAATATTAGAATTTCACTGGGTTTTCCAATTTCCTCCTTTCTCTACCAAAATCCTTATCTTGGGCTGAGATTACCTTGACTGCTTTTCAAAATGAGGACGGTGATATTAGCAATTCCTTGAAGGGCAAAATGTGAAACCCCCAGGCTGAGAGTCAATCCCTAATAAGTGTGGTCTGGAAATTCAGTAACTGTTGCCTCTAGAGGGTGTTTGGACCAAGCAACTTTGCTTTAAAGATGGAAAAGTACAAGGCCTATGACTGTGATGACTTATGGTTGTTGTTCAAATAGTCTAAGATTCCCTCCTTTAAAAACCCAATATCACATCCACAAAAATGGAAGAAAAAAACAAGACCTATAAGCTAGACTCTAGAGAAAATTCTACATCTTCCCCCATTAAGACCATCTGGCTATATTTCCTATCCCTTCCTACAAATTCAACTGCAGATGCTCTTGTTCTAGACTGTGTAGATGATCTTGTTTATTATGTACCATAAATATCATCCTCAAAGCCAAACTGATGAGCAAATTGGAAGATGCTTATTACAATTATGGCCCTTTAATTCACAATTGGTGAATCTATGAAGATCATACCTGACTTCCCTACATGTTTTCTCACCCCTTCTCCCCAATTTTCTCGTAGGCATCATTGGCCTCATTAAGCTATCAATATTTAAATAACAATAAGTCCTAGGTAATCTGCAGCAGATTTGGCCCTGGGAGTGACAAGAGTTTTAAAATAACCATTAGAGGTCATGGATGCAATGTGTTTTCTAATACTGACAATTCAGAGGCAAAATCTGGCAAAGAGAAGGGTATAGAATAGATTATTGCTTACAGAGTTACTCTTTCAGGAGTTCATACAGAGAGTGTCCCCACATGGCAGAGTAGATAACCTCTGCTTTGGCTAGGGGGCTGGACCTACTAAGCCCTCTTCAGAGCACAGGGACTCTCACACACTTCTCTTGGCCTCTCTACAACCGCTGGTTCCCTCTAAGTAAAAAGACCTTTGAACCTCTCTCAAGCAGCCGCTTGACATCCAACTCATAAGGGCACAACAATCCCAATGATTTCCAGTTAATCATGAAACATGTAAAATGTCAGCCTCCAGCTGACAGTTAAGCTCAGCCACTTCGTGAAATGGCCACACATCTTGCTTACCTTCCACCAGGGAGGTGAGTAACGTGACATTTGCTGCTTTGCGCCTGCCCGCGGGTAAATTCAAACCGATTTTTTCTAGCCTTTCTCGCAAAGATCTCCCCCCATTTTTCGATTTGGCTCTGAAATTGCAAGAATTAACATTCTGATTAACCTCAGAGTGTTCCTGAAACAAAGTTTAGACTTAGCAATCTAAAGCCCAGTGGAGCTTGAAGAGGTTTTAACTTGAGGTTAGCACATTTTCCCCCTTCCTTTTGGTTATTTGCTGATAGTATGCTGAGGTTAGCTTAATTTCTGCAATACAGAGAATTTTTTAAAAATTGGGTAGTTTTATTTTTTTTTATCTCGTGAGAAAAAAAAAATGATACCAGATGGGAATTCTTAGGATGTAGGTTGTGGGTCCAGAGAAGGTAGAAGATGCACATGTGCTTACACACACATCCCTTCATTGTCATGGAGCCAGTGAGGTGAACAGAAACTGGGCAAGCACAACCTTGTTGAAAAGAAGAAAAGAGCTAAGTGTCTTGGAGAAGAGAAGGCACTTGTGGAAACAGGTGGGCTTTTCGAGGAAGGGTTCAAAAATTGCTGTGTAAGGGGACTGTGTTAAAAAGGGAGGAGGGAAGACTGAAATCTGAAACTAATAATAATGATCATAATAACAGTAAAACTCACACTTTAGGGAATTTAGTTATGTGATAAGCACTTTATATTGATTATCTTACTTCATCTCATAGCAAGTTTTATACACACATGCTCAGTGCTTAAAGGGGTAACTGAAGACTTCCACACTCTGAGGCTCAAAGGACTCACTTGAAAACTGAATCAAAGTAGGGCAGAGCAAGAGGATTCAAAATGAGAAAGTTCCTTGGCCACACCCTTAATTTCTCCCAAGGCTCTTCCTGTATGTGCTAAGGTCTGGGCAAAAAGACAAGAAAAACTGCAGCTACTGTAACTTCTCTTGCTGTACTACTTATACAGCCACTTTTAGGAAAGAAGAGGATTGTTACTCTCCAAAATGGGTAAACTTGGAACGTTTTATCTCATACAAAGTCACCTTCGTATCAGGACACTGCCAAAGGTGTCTTGGGGAAATTTTTACATCTTAAGAAAAAATAACCCTCCTCCTCCATTTCCAGGAGGAGGAGACAATCTATGGGTAGGAATACTGGGAAGCACCTGAATGGCCCCAAGGGATAACTGTTAATACTTCTAAATTGGCATTATTGTTATTGCTGTTGGTGTTATTTAAAGAAGGAGGTCACAAATCTAGAAAAGATTGTGCCCCTGTGGGGCACAATGCATTAGGGGGTGAAAAACCAGCTTAGCCAGTAGCCAATCGCGTTTTAAAACGTACAGTAAAATACAGAAAGAAGTATCAGAGGAAACGGAAAGTATGAAGGCAGTTGCTTCATGAAACTTCTGTTTTAGATAAGTTTGTGTGTGTGGGGGGGGGGGGGTTCTGGGTCGTATTCTTGGACTAGAAAATGCCCTCGAGGTGTTTTGGGACTAGGAAGGAAAAAGGTGCCAGAAGCAGGGCCAAGAAAGTGAACGATTCCCACGACCGCAAAATCGGCGGGAGAGTGCGGCTGCGCGTGCGCGGTGCGGACCCTCTAGGCACCGGGCGGCGGCGTTTGCGCGCGCGGCCCCGGCCCCGAGCACGTGGCAGCCGCGGATCTCCGCACGCGCAACGCGGGAGCTTTGCTCAGGCTGTCCGGTTGCTAAGCAACCGCATCGGACTTCCAGTCGCGTTCCGCGCCAGCCTTCTCCCCGCTTCCCTTCTGCCCCTATAAAAACTGGTTTGGGGGGGTTACCTTCTAAGGACGCCGCCCAGGAGAGACGCATTGAGGCATTCAGGGGGCGAGAGCCGTCTCTGAACTTCTCCCACAGTCACTTTGTACTTTGAAGTTGAACTGAGCAGAGACAAACGGCCGGGGACCGAGCAAAACACCTCGCCAGTGTTGACGGACATGCCTCCTAGGAAGCCATCTTTATTCATCATTAGAGAAGTCACAGATTTGGGAGGAACCGGAACTAAAAAGAGAGAAAAAAAACTGCCATAAAGGTGACTGGGTTTCGATCTTGGTGACCGGCTGAGAGAATGTGTCATTGCGTGAGGCCACAGGACAAATGCTAAGTGGAAAGCTGGGGAGGAACGAACTGTTTGTTCCAGTGGCGCTACTGTGCGTTCAGAGCGCTGTGAAAAGATGGAGAAGCCATCACTATTCTGGAAACTTACTCCATGTATGTATATGAGTGTCGCTTGCCAGAGCCCCAGTCACTACACAAATCAAGAAGACATACAACCCAGAGCTTCGATTGTGCTGTAAACCCAAATACTATTTCATCAAGTGCTAGCTCTGTGACCTCAGGCACGTCACTAAACCTCTCTGAATCTGTTTCCTCAGATAAAATAGTAATACCAATTGGAACTCCTCCCTTCTCTCCTATTGGACCCAAATGTATGGTCATCACCAGAGAAGATCAGAAGATCAACCCCCATCAGATGCTGTGCCTAAGAGCAGACATAATATCATCGAGATGGGGAGTTGGGCTGGAAAGAGCTGTTCCAAGAGCTGCTGCTCATGTCTTTAAAGTGGGCCCCATTTTTTCCTGCATAATAACAACAGATTCATTTAGAAACAAACCCAAATGCACATCTCCAGTGAAAGCAATTCTGCAGTGACATGAATTTTGTTTACAAATTAAAGCACCCGGCAGGTGATTGTTTGGAGCAGTTATGATTTACAACAGGTGCCCTGATCAATCAACCAATCACTCTAATTCATATGAGCAGCGGTCTTGCCTTGCCCCAGTTGTTTCATTTTGCCAAGTAATTGATAACAAACCGCACTCAAGGTATGTTTTATGCAGAAGTTAATAAGAGCTGACAGCTGGTTGCCACTGCTACCCTGACGCATTCAGCCTCTCAAGCCTGTATTTCTGTTTAATTGTGTTTCAGTGTCATCTGCACATCAGAAAGAGGCCCGGCTCAGTGGAACCAGAAGGCGGGGAATGAGGAGCATTCAACCTCCCAATTCTCTCACAATCTTGCCCCTTGGATTTCTATACTGCTCAAGCCCATTTTCTTGTCACAGGCTCTAGAGGTGACACCTGGACAGGTGACTTCACCTCCTGACCTGCCCTATACCTTTGCCCTATACCTTTGGGGTATGAATCCCCCAAATATTCACAGTATTTTTGATCACCAGTCCAGGGAATTTATCAAAATACACGTATGATGTGAAAAAAAAAGGTTTCCACCACTATCTATTTGATAGACTCTATCTCACCCCATAATTTTAATAGGGGAAATATACACTTTTTCTACTCTATGGGGCCTGGAACCCTATGTCAAACAAAATGCATAACTTCCCTTGTATGGGACAGACTAACCAACAGTCAGTATTTCTGTAACAATTTATTTTTTTTGCCACAGATTCCAGCAAGCAAACCTCTATGATTGTTTACAGACTCCTAAAAGCCAGGTAAATCCCAAATCTTTTATTTACTATGAATTCCATTTGGCCCCTTATAAACATTTTGTGGAAAAGAGCTTTCCTAGGGGACTGGATGGGGGAACTAAAGCACTTTCTCTTGCTACTTCTTGTTAGGCATTTTAGGATCTCTAGATCTGTCCACAAAGCCTAAGACCTTGTCCCAGGTGGATCAATGATGTTAGGCAACAGGGTGGATCTTCTGCACTGTCATGAGGTTGGGGCGTTATAGAGAGGGGTTTCTTCTGGTTCCCCTCATATTCTTATCAGGGAATCTGCTTCCCATTTGAAAGTAAACCAATGAAAAGTTGAAGTGTGGCTACTGATTTGGGTGGGAACACTCTCCCATTTAATTTCTTATGCAATATCCACATCTATTTTAACCTATCTTATTCTTCACAGCAATCCTGATTTCCATATTTCAGACTCACATCGAAGACACTATAAATAAATCATTTATTATCATGGGAATTGGCATTAGAAAAATTTGTAAAAACTTCTTCCCAAAATATAGATGGCTCTTTGTAGTTTTAACATGATGTGAGCTATAGAAATAAATTACATAAAAATCTCACCTTTGATGCTTTACTATTTAGAAAGAATATTTTAACCACCACCGCCACCACAAACCCTAATAAGCTGAGAGTAGTAAGTTCAGTTCCTGCTTACTACAATGGATAAATGAATATCTCCTGAGGATTGGAACTTTACCTGCTTCTCTCAGTCCTAGATGCCAAATCTCTTGAAAAGCCAGGCCTTTAGAGATATTTTATAACCTGCCCTCTAATCTCACTATTGTTGATTGCCTGATTTGCCAGACAAGAGCTGTTTCCTTTGGGGAATGTATCCCTCCCAGGAGCTGTACCTTTCTGTATATACATTATCATCTAAACAACCCCATTCTAGTCAGCTTTCCTCAGCACATTGCTGTAGGGGGGAGGTTGTTTTGTTTTGTTTTGTTTTTTCCAAAAACACAAACAATGTGAGCAGATGTGCTTCAGATTATACTTCCATTTTCTAATTTATGTGTCACAATTGTGTTCCCACCCTCTACTCTCCTATTCTCAGGTTCTAAATCTCTTTCCTACCCCAGCTTAGTATACTGGTCCCCTAGACCAGATCCTGCCCATATCTTGTCCCAACTTTCCTTTAGGTCCGTAGCTCTGTTATCATCTACCTTCCCCTTCACTCTCACACCTGCTTAGCTCAGCTGATTAACCCCATATTTTATTCCCTTTGTCTTTTCTCTTCTGCTTTCCTCCAGCTTATCAATAAACCCAGAGAGCAACAGGGCCCGGTTGATTTGTTAGTAATTATGAGCACACTGTTCCTGCTCATGGAACCCAGAGATGACTGAGATAGGTTTAAAGCAACAGCAGGAAATGGTAAGGAAATGGGGCATAGCAAAACTCAGCATGAAGCTTTCAGTTCTTTACATGTTTACAATTTTCTGTGCATACATTAAAAGTGGCGTTTTTTTTCTCTTCAGTTTTCAGTTGGGTGGCATGACCAACTTCTAGATAAAACACCCATAAACCTCATTCCCTTCCCTTTTTCCCTGCATTATGTTTTGGAGAAGGAAAAAAAAGGTCTAAAAACAGATCAATATTTCATTACAGTGACTGGAGTTTTATTTAAGAGAGAAGAAGGAAAAATGATTAGAAAAAAATATTCATTAGCAGACTACACCGAGCTAAAGGGTTAACAGGCTAGTGCTTAATCTCTACTTTTTAAACTTACGTGTGAAATCACAGTTTTGAGATCTTTGTATTTGGATTTGCTGGTAAGGAGATAGGAAGAAATGAACTTATCTTACAGATTCAAGGGACAAATCCCTCCAAAAGTCACTCTTGATATGTAACCTACACTGAGAAACACCAAGAGGTTTAGCATTGATTTAGAGTGGTCCCTAAAAGAGAAATAGTTACGGCTCACCAGCAGAGTACCCTTTCCTCACATTTGCATAATTTATCATCTACCTGAGGGTTAAATTTTATTCCAAAAGTATAGCACATGTATAAGTATGAGCACTGAAATCATGGGGACAAAAATTAAAGAATTCCCACAAAGAAAACTAGGATATAAAAAAACTACAAACATCCAGTATTGGGATCTTTTAGGGACAAAGTCTAAGAGGCTGGAAACTGTGTTGGGTCTTACCACTTACTTGGGGTGTGAGACCTTGAGAAAGTCACTTATCTTCTCTCTGTCTCAGTTTCTACACTTAGAGCATTGAAGAAGACTGTTTAACCTTTCCACCTTTGAAACTGTGAATTCTGATCACTCCTGGGGTGGCTGGAATGTATCTGAGGGGCTCTAATGGATAAATAGCTATTGATATCCAAATCAGCTCTGGAAATGCAAACCTTTTCCCTTGACAGGAAACTCACACCTTCCAGAGGCTCTGACAGACAGACTCTCAGTGCTTTTTTCCTTGTAGGTCAGAAGGAAGGATCCTGACAGAACCCATTGTAATTGAAATTTGGCAATTTCTTTATTTCCCCTGAAAGAAAATCTACACCAATCAAAGTGTTTATGTGGGGACGGGGCCAGAACTAACGGGAAAGAAAGTGGGAGAGAACGGAGGTTGAACTGAAACTAACCAAATAGGGTATCCTTAAGACCAATGATAATGCCTCACAGTCATAACATTTGAACCTTGGACTCCAGCCATGCTATCCTTTCCAAGAAATCCTAGCATATTTTCTTGTCTAAGGTGTTAAACAGATTGCATATTGTCCTCTGATTGCACCAAAAACTTAGCCTAGGTGAGCCTTTTTTTAGTTAGGCAATATGATGGTGGCAGTGATCATTTATATTAGCTGGGCACACCCTCTCCCCCACCTCCACACCCCGCCCAAATTTCTAATCTTAATGGAACTGAGAGTTAAGAATGATTTTTTAATGTCTCGTTGGATTTTTAGACTGTTAATGTACCGAATCCTTCTCATTATTACTTTATTGATTGCTCATTGACCAGCCCCCTTCAAATCGTATTAACCACCCTCTGCCGGTTTAGATTAGGAGAGTTTAAAAAGCACCTTTCATTACTCCTCCCCCCCCACTCCTGCCATGGAGTTGAGACTAGGCAGCTTAATGGGAGCTCTAATGGGGCAGCTAAGAGGAGAGGGGCCACGGTCCCTGCCGATTGCATTAATAGCTCAAAGGGGGCCAATACAGAAAATTAGCCGTAAACGAGCTCTGGAGATCTTCAAATGAAAGAGCCATTTATCACGCTGGCTACCTTCACTCCACTCGTTTGCTCTCTCTACTGGGAACAACTCATTTCCTCTTAACTAAATTACTTCAGAAATGTCAGCTAAGCCCAGATAGCAAACATAACAAGAGAGGGAGCGCATAATCTATGGGGTGATATCAACACGGGTGAAAAATTAGGCTGGTTAAGTTTTAGGAGGGGGCCTTGCCATAATTGGAGAGAGAGACATAGAGATACAGACATATATTATTTATGTCCAAGTCTTCTGGCTTCATAAACACAGGAGCAGAGACCCCCAAACCCAGACCAGTTGCCAGACTTTTATTAACAAGTAATCAACCACTTATTTCTATTTTGCCTATGGCTCTCTCAAGATAAAAAATGATATTATGAACTTTTCCTCGTGTAATAAAGCAAATATCTCAAATATTAAATAATGGAATTGTCCTAAATTTCATATTCATACCACACCCACTGAATCAATTAAAATGAGTAGGGTGCTACTTAGATGTTTTAAGCTGTACAATTTTTTAAAAAAATAAAAGATATTCCAATGTTTCCAAAAACAGAATTAGCTACTTTAGTCACTATTCTCCTTTTCTTATTCCTGGAGATAAATGTATATATAAATATTCACATTTCACTGACAAACATATACAAGGTCTGAAACCAAAGCATCTCACTTCTAAGAATATTTTCAGCTTCATTTTACTAGGCAAGCTAAGTTCCAAATATTTTTATTGGCCTGACGATTAATAACATTTCTGATTGGTCATCTGTTGGGCATGTCCCACTGACAGCCCAAATGATGTTGCTAGGATACGGAACCCTTAGCTAAGTGGTTCTAGCTTTCCATGAAAAGGGAGTGGGAACTAAAACAAAAAAAGCCAATGGAGAAGCTCCTCCCCCACCCCACTCCAATCAACCAGCAATTAACCAAAAGAGAAGACCCAAGAGAAAATGGTGAAAGTGAGCTGTCAGTCAGCAAGTGGCAAGTCTAAGCAACGAGCCTGGGTATCCTAGCAAATCCAAAAGCTGGCATTCAAAACCGAAATGATATTATCTAAAGAAGAGAGGGAGAGATGTTTGGAGCAGCACTTAAAATAGTTTTGCCCCAAACCTTACTATTCTTCAGGACATTCATTTCAAAGCCAAAGGGCACCATTTCAAGTACTGCTTCCCCCACCCACTTCTCCAAGCTACTCTTCCTGCCTTTGTAAAAGAAGAAAATTTAGAATAGCTCACCCTGTTTGGAATGCCTATTCCACAACCCTCCTACTATCCCAGTTTGACTCTGGATGGATTCTTCCCAAAGCATCTTTTCTTTTAATTGTTTCTGTGAATGTCAAGTGGCTCAAGTGAATCATAAATGACTGAAGCTGGGGATTGTTGACACCAAACATAAGGACAGGCTTTCTCCAGTATCAATAAGAAAGGGATACAGTAGTTAAAACTGTATCTTCAAATACCGGGTCCTGTGATAATTAAAGATTGCACTGTTTACACATTTAAGCTTCTAAATTTGTGGCATGTGAGTGACATTCAGGCCTTTCAGCAGCCACACTAATCTCCAGGCATTCTCTCAGTGACTGTCAGAGAAGAGGAGAAAAAATTAAGCAGCTGCAATACGCCCGAAATGAGTTATTGTAATTACATTTAATTAGTTTAATTAGTTAATTATTTTGCTTACAGCTGTACAAGAGACTGCAAACATTTGTTAATATCACATGCCCTTTAACAGTATGGGGTGGTTCCACAGTCACACTAAATCATGAATGCATATGTAGGAAGATTTAGAAATGTGCATAGGCTGTCTCAGCTTCTCAGGATGCGCATATTTAGCAACACATTTGGCACAATTAAAAATAATAATAAAAGAAACAACTCATAAAACACAGAGAACTGGGAACAAAATTACCACCAAAAAAATCAAATACAAAAACAAGGAAAGAAGGAGTTGTCTCAATGACATAGAATGTAGCTCAGCAAACTCCAGTTATCAATGAAATAATTATAGCACAGTTTTGAAGCCAGTGTTTCCCAGCCAGTTCCACACATGATGATAGCTCAATTATTTAAGATGTGTCTGGAATGGCTACGGAATGTATCATGAGAAAAATGGCAATAGTCTCTGTCCCTCTATCTCTCTCATCCGAGTTTCTGTCTGTGATTTTTTTCTGCCCCTGGCCCCATTTCCTTCTTCCAGACATGCCCTTTCACCTAGGCTGACAGCCATTGTCCTATGATTGTGAACAAATATTTGTGTCTTATAAAATAATGAATTCCCCCAAAGTGAAAACTCATCATAAAGACATTAATACACAGGAAAACTTTGCTTACTTTTGGGGGGAATAAGCCGTACCTTTTTTAATGACAGACTGGTCCAATAGATTCATGCCGCTGTTATTGGCATCTTCAACTGACTGTGAATATAAAAACATCACTATTCAAATTGACTGGATATTAAAGAATTGCACACATAAATCATGTCATTCCAAACTCGAGTTTCTGTTATTTCCATTTATATTAATTCACAAAGGGAGGTTTTATTATTATCATTATTACCTCCAAATCGACATAGAAATGAAATTCACTGAAATTATAAATTCTTCCAATGGAAGAAGAGGAAAAAGGAAACTGTGAAAGACATCTGGGATGCAATATTGGCTTAGTTATTATACAAAACACAGATATTACATAGACACATAAACCTTTATATTATTTGCTCTTATGAATTGTGAAAATTTGGCAACAGGCGAAAGATTTTCACCAATATTAGTAAGAGCAATTTCTGCTTTCCATTCTATTCCAGTGCATCTTAACCCCAGAGCCATTTTACAAATACATAATAGTTTACATTATGGGGTTTTAATTAAAGTCTGAGCAATTTGGAATGGAATGCAAACAGCAACACATAGGAACATGTTTGCAAGCCTCCAGGACCGCACACCCACTGCAGTCCATACACGTCCCTGTGAGCTCTGAGCTTCTTGCTGCACAATGGCAATCCCTCCGAGGAGCCTGCACCATTCACCCCTCCTTCCAACCCTGCTGAGGTTGCCTCCCATCAAGGAGCACACCTGTTAGGAAGGCAGTAACTACAGGCCCACAGACACACACAAAGGCCTGGATCCTCCCAGTCAGCACCTAGGTAATCGCACATAATGTTCATCTTCTGTGCCAAAGTTTCATCCCAGAGAAGGAAAGTTTCAACTCTGAGGTTGGCAGCACTTCTGAGGGGAAACAGTCGTTGGAGCGAGTTTCTTTACTGTCAGGATGCACACGAACAGAGTTTAGGCTGTGCATTCCAGGGCGTCCAAAAGCAATGGATGCCTTCCCTCCTACCCCCCATGAAAAGAAATGCTAGGTTTTTTCTGAAATGTACAGCTATTTTCCTTGACCCTCAAAAACACAAGTTTGGACCAATTTGTCACCCACTCTATAGAGAAGTAAAAAGCACAGGGCTTGAGGGTGAAGTGGTGTTTTCATGGCACCTCCCACCCACTCATGCCGCATCCCCAGACAGGGTGTGAGTTCATCACAAGAAAAAGACTGTCTACCCCAAACAAGTAGCACTTTAGAAATGAGATGATCTAATCATGGAGGGGGCATGTTAATTTGTTTCTTTTCATTTTTAATAGTCACTCTTCTGTTCTCATTTGAAAGGGGAGGAAAATTGTTATTCTCCTTAGGAACTGTTTTCCTTGTTGCAACATGCTATATACATCTTAAGAAATAGTAAAAAGCTGTTTAAAAATACTTCACGTAATTTGTCCATGACTCCTCAAGGGACCCCAGACACACACACGCGCACACACACACACACACTCGTGCATACATACGATTCACTTTACGCCTTTCTATACTCATGTATCTACAGTGGCAATGTGTCCACACGGGACAGAAATATTCGCCTGTGTCTGTGGGCAGGCAGACCCTTGTTTGGGTCTGGACCCTTGAGCCCCCACACCTCACTCTCATGTTGGTACGTAAATATGTATAAACGCCTCATCAGCGACGTGGGGTAGTTGTGGTAGTTAATGAGAAGGCTCTTGTCTGATTTTCTATCTAATTACGGCCGCCTGCTGGGTTTTTGTACAGGATATTCACGCAGCATGCTGGCGCTTAATCGTCACAGGGAGTATCGTAAAGATTTAATTAGGACTGCATGCGGAAGCGCAGAAAAACAACTCAGACTCGTAATTACTAGACTTCTTTAGTTAAAAGTGATACTAGGGGTTGCTTTAAGACACTCGGGTGTGTTTGAGTGTGGGTGTGTGTTTGTAGGGGGGTTGACTTAACATCCTTATATGTTTATGCTCATGGGTGGTAGAGGTGATGGGAGGTTAGAGAGCAAGGAAGGCAAGAAGAAAAGAGGTGTGCATGGCAACTAAACAAATTCCAAACTAGGTGTCATCTCACTCTGTCTTTCTTTTTCTGTAGCTGTTTTTCTGAGTTTTTAACACTTGTAACCCCCGCCCCCCCACACACAATGGGTGAAATGTAGCATACCCAGAACCTAAACAGCGATTTGCTAGTTTAATAGCCCCTGAGAGTAAATTGAAATAGAAATTGACAGGGTTTTATAGTTTCATTTAAAAAAATATTAGAAACATTTGGTTAATTAGCTCTCCTCTTTCTCTTCTCTCATGGTCCGGGCGGTGGCCCTGCGTGTGTGCGTCTGGGTCGCACAACATCTCCCTAACCCTCGACCCACAGGCCAGGCAGTGCCTTCAGGGTTGGTCTGGTCCATGGCTTAGGGGGCATTTGGAACATACACCAGGCCCTTGAGATTGAGCAAAAGACTGTGAGGTCCAGGCTGAGGCACTCTCTGGTCCCTTTTAAAGACTAGACTGGTGCAGTCAACCCATTCCGTAGCTGCAGGGAATGTTGAAACCCCAACTGTCTTCTGTAACTTTAGCCCCCCAGCTTCAGATCCCTAACTCGGAAGTGGATTCTTCCTAACAGAGGAGATGAGTAGCAGTCTCTGGATTCCAGCCTCTGGTCCGGGGAACATCTCCGCCCCTGTCTTTGTCACCTGCCTGGAGTAACATCAACTTCACCCTGGCCTCGGGAGGTCTGTCATTGCCTTGGAGACAGAGGCCATCCCTGCCCCTGTTGTTTCCCTCCAGGACAGGTTCGGAGTGTATTCCCTAAGATCCCTTGCACGGAGGGTCATCCAGAGAAGGTCCCGTGGGCCTCCCCACCTCCTCAGGCGACGAACTGGGATGAAGCTGGGGCAGGAACAGTGTAGGAGTGGGATGGAGCAGGGAGTGTGCGAGGGTCCCGTCCTCTTCCTTTCTCTTTTGGCTCTCTACCTCTGCAGTCTGTATTACCACCAGCAACACCTCAGCCAGCAGTTCTCTGTTCACACAAACGCTCTAAATGCTTTCTGACGCTTTGACAAGAGTATTCTCCTAGATGCACACTGACCTGGCCGTTCTTTCTCGCCCTTTGCATTTCATCAAACACTCAAAAAAAAAAAACCCCAAACAAACAAATAAACAAAAACTCTCACAATTTGGTCATTTAAAACATCTAAAGCCAAAGAAATCTCCCTATTTTGGGGGAAAATTGCTGAGTTCTATCACCTGAGCCACTCGGCCTGCAGGATGATGGTGACAAGGAGTTAGCATCATCAGCAACGGTGAGGATTTGATCCACTTTCATTATCCAGCACTTTGAACCGTACTCAGAAAGGTTAATTTAAAAACGTTTCCCCCTGAGACACATATTACCCCAATGTATTAAAAAAACTATTAAATATTTCCTTTCTCATATGATATTCTGAAATCAGCAATATCTCCAGACATGGACAGTTGAACTCTGTTAAATCAACAAAACCATGACTCTTATTACTATGGGTAAATTCAGCCACAAAGCAGGTGATTCCATCTTTTTTGGAAATAATAAATAACTGAATTTCTTTTAAAACAATAAACCATCATAGACCTCACACAGGCAGCATTTGATTCTGTCACCACATTTTAACTGTTTAAAAATATAATTTTTCAGCAAAGTAAAGAAGAATGACTCATGTACCATTGTCTCTTTCCCATTTTATTTTCCTTTGCTTCAGAGGTATGTCTAAAAGGATACATAATATATAGTACTATGCCAATGAGACCAAAGTGTCAATTAAATACCTTTCAACCATATTTATCCTTTCTGGAGACTATTTAAATTAAGATGAAAAAGGAGATCTGCTCAGGATCACCCAGACAGTTTTTAGGAATCATTTCTTTGATGTTTCTTTGTTTAGTTTAACCAAGTATTCTCAACCAAATCAAGCTGCATTGTGTAGGCTGCAGATGGGATAGTGGGTGGATAGGGGGAGTGTTTTAAGCCTTTTGTTTTAAGAAATAAACACGTGATGCCTCTTCTACTGGGATGGTGGGCTTGGAGAAGTGTTAATGGAAGGGGGGAGGGCTGGACAGGGAGGTTGCGAATATTCGTCCAGTCATTTAATGGATGGAAAACTGAAAAGAATCTCCAAAATGATATCTGTCCTCATGGACTACCAAACCAAATTATGGCTTTTTGGGTCTCTCCCCAACAGATACTCTATTTTTCAGATGAGGACTGGAACTCATATCTTGGAAAATGGCTCTGTAACTTATGGGACATTCAAAGCAAGACCTGGCTTAGACGAACACAGAGCAGGACTTTTCTTCCAATGTGCATTGTCATGCTCAACAAAATCTTTACAAATCCAGCAGAAACCTCTAGAGCGTACAGAGACCCCTGCACCGTGGTGCTGGAGCCCCAGCTCCTAGGCACAGGTCTTCCCCAGACAAGTCAGTGGGACAGGCCCACTATGGGGTGTGCATGTTGATGAAGGGAGGGTACTAAGCTTGCCCCCACAAAGCACTATGGAATACGCACGAGTTGGTAGCTGAGGCAAGACAGAAATAATAGCCTTGATTCTAATAATCTTAAACTATCGAAACACGTATTTTTTTCTCCTTCAAGATTTAATTTCTAGTGGCTCTGGCTTTCATAATTAGACCTCTAGAAACCTCCACTTAGAGCCATACATACATACACAAACAGTTATATATGTCCTGTCCAGCTAGTTCTGTTCTAAAAATGGGAACAACCTCCCCCAAAAGGAGACACCTGCCCCTCCTCCTCCCGGGGCATTCGTTATTCATTGTCTTTTTTGTTTGTTTGTTATTTTGTTTGTGGTTACCTGGACGTCTTCCATGCCGGGATGGCCGAGGCCGTGCAGCGAGAGGCTGTCACCCATGCCCGCGTCCAGGCCGTGGTGTGCCGAATGCAGCAGCACGTCCGGCCGGCGGACCGAGTGGTAGTCCCTCCGGGGGTCAAGGCCCGAGAGCTGAGGCAAGGCGGCCCGAGGCTGGGGCAGGAGAGAGCCGGCTTCTGAACCCACTTCTTGCCGCTGCCGTTGTCCCCAGGGGTGCTGCTGGGGCTGGTGCAGTGGGTTCAGGGAGTAGGGGTCGTTGACGTGGGAGTAGGGGTCCTGGCTCTGGTGGTAGGGCAGCGGCTGGTAAGGGGGCGGGAAGTAGGGCGGCTGGAAGTCCGACGACGGGGTGTGAGACAGCGGCGGAGCGCTCGAGTAAGGTCCTTGGGACACCGAGCCCAGCTGGGAGAGCCGCGAGCTGTGGCTCGGGACGCCATCGTGCCGGTCCTGGGAGCGGAGAGAGAAAGAGCCAGAGAGAGGGAGAGAGAGAGCCAGAGAGAGAGTGACAGGAAGAAAAAAAAAAAAAAAAATACAAGCGACAAATGGAGAAGCCCGGCTTCCGTACGCTCTTCCCGGGACTGGGGAAGCAAGAGTCTGAAACTCAGACCCCTAAGTTGACTCAGAGGGCCACATTTCAGCAATTCCATACGCGAGGTTTTGGGGAGAAAATGGGGGAACGGATCACCCACTTAACTAGCATTTGAGCCGCCTTTTGGAAGTGGAAAGTAGGCGAAAGGGGCGAGGGTAAAGGAACTGTGTGTATGGAGGGAGATTCTAAACGCCTTAATTAAAAATGTAAGAGCCTTACATATGGTGTTTGCTCCTCTGCGTGTTTTAAACTATTTTTTCTAACTCTTCTAGAGGTCCAAAGAACAACAAATAAAACTTCATGGTATTTGGTGCACTGCTCCTCCGAGTCAAAGCAACTTCTGCCTTCACTTGCAGTGCAGCTGGCTGATCCGGAGCTTTCCACACAACCTGATAATTCCAGGAGTTCCGAGGAATCCGCCAGATCTGAGTTCTCAGTCACCCTCCCTCCCCAGGAGAAATTAAATAACTTAAATAGTGTTTGATTGAAATGGATCTCATTCGAAATCATATCCTAAGCCCATGTTAAATTGAGTTGTAGTTCACATGAGTTATTTCTAAGGTGGTTTTTCTATATCTAACACTATTATACTCCAGGGTGTAAAAATGAAGGACCTGAAGTTGGGAGGAGGGAAAAAAAAGCCCAGACAACTTATTCTTGGTCTTATCTCAATTGTAAAATAAGTGAAAGAGGGGGAGGGGTATGCGTTGGGGGGGGGTTAAGTTTCTCCCTCTCCTCTGTGGAAATGCCATAGTAAAGTCCCCATGGTTCTTTTTGCAGAAATAGTCACCTAAATTTCCAAACTGCAATGGCAAATAGAAAGTTTTTCTGTTCGGCCTCCCCCCTCCCAGCTGACTCATGGAGCTCAGACGGAGAACACACAATGCAGAGAGAAGCAGCTGCAGCCTCGTCCAATTATGGTGCTAAATTACCAAGCCAAAGGCGCTCCAAGGAAGACAGAGAGAGACAGAGTGTGAGACACACACACACACACAGAGAGAGACGCAGAGACAGAGAGACAGTGAGAGGAGGGAGCATGCAATTCTGGTAACACGTGAATCCAAACTCACCATGGATGAATAGGTGTGGACTAACATCTGGAAAAAAAAGCCTGGTTACTGCTCAAAATCAGACAATGTTTAAAAAAAAAAAAAATCAAGGAGTCCAGCAGAGAAGCGAGCTGGACACAGGAGCTGAGCTTGAGGTGTTTCCAGGACAAGCCATCAAAAAAAAAAAAAAAAATTACCCCCCCCCCCACAAGATTGGTGATGCCCGTCACACACAGACAGAACTGTTCATCTATCTCTTGCTGTCTTTTTGGCCTCTTTTCTTCTGCCGTTCTCCGGGGCTCCAGATGCAGTCCTCTTCCACCCGAAGCTGGGCTCAGACTGCTCGGGCGCCCCTTCCTCCCTCCGCTTGCCTACACCGCCTCATAATAATTGATATTCATGACTATTAATATTACACGAGTACTTTAAAGGGAGAATGGAGGACAAATGGAGCGTGAAGCAGCAGCGAGCGCAGAGCTCCCCTACTATTGTAAATGACGTTCATTCAGTGGAGAATTACTAGATGTAATCAGACGAGGGGGCTGGCAAAGGCAGACTGGGGAAAAAGTTTAGCAGGAAAGAGGCAGAACTTCAGTTGACTGAGCTGGGGACACGCATAAAGCAGCCCCTGCTCCTTTGGACAGGGCAGTGTGGGAAAGCAGCTCTGGGGTCTTTAATAGAATGTAGGTGTCCTTGTACCTGAAGAGAGACTTTCCTAACGGGAAGAATTGATCGCTCGGGGTGCTTTGTGTGCAGATTAAAAAACAAAATAAAAAGGGGTTTGCTTCATTATTTAGAAGGGAAAGAAAAGTAAATCGGTGGGCCCGGTTGTTTACAGTAACATTTGCAGACTTTTACTGAATGTGGAAGATTATGATAATTTATTAAAGGACAGAGGCAAGATGGGGGCTTTTCATCCCTGGTGCAGCCTTTTCCTCTTTAGTGCTCAGCTAGTCTGCGATTTTTACCTCGGTTTAAAGCGTACGCAATCAATCTTCAAGTACACTAAACTTATCCTTTCCAGGCAAAGCCAGGGGCAACAGAAAACCTTTTTGGATGTTTCAGGAACCCGTTCAACTGGCCTGACTGCCATTTCTGTTAAAGTTCAACCTTAGTCCAGACTTAAATAGGCTCCTTCCACTGTGCTGCGGGTTTTTCTGGTGGGTTTTTTTTTGTGTGTGTGCAGAAAATTTAGGCAGACAGGAATACCTCTAATATTCTCTCCTCTCCCCTCTCTCTCATCTCTTCTTCCCCCTTTTTTTCTTCTCTCTTCCCCCTTCCACTCCACCCCTCTCTCTTTCCCTCCTTTCTTCTTTCTTCTCTCCCTCCTTTCCCATTTATTTAGCCAGTTTACTTTACATAAAGACAAGTATTACCCTGATTACTTTTTAGAAACCCACTCAAATCCCTCTACGTGTACCTCGAACTATTTTCACCATGACCCCATCCCTGTCAATGTCATGCCCAGTTTGGGGGCTCGTATTCTTTAGGTCAGTTCTAATGCATTCGGCTTTACCATTATCCCGCCTGTTAAGGAAAGAATAGGAGGCAGAACCGAAACAAACCCCACCAGGCGCGTAGGCGCGGCTCTTCGTTACACGGAGAGGAAAGGAAAACCCCAAGCATCATTCAGCAAAAAACGAATCTCTCTCTCCCCCACTTCCTCCCACACCCACACACATACACACACCCCAAAATCAGGATTCAGGGCTGCCCAGGGCTGGGGGGCGCTGGGCGCTGCCTGCGGGACGCTCGTCGGAACCCGGGTCTTGTGGGACTGGGCGAGCGGCTTGGAGGAACTTGCCGGACGCTTTTGTGAGCCGTCCATCCTTGCTATCCGTAAGGCGACTCCCGCTGGGTTTTCTGGGGTTACCCCGGAGCGGCGAGGTCGCGTTTCTTTCTCGGCTCTTTGAGGAGCCTCAGTGCTTCCTCCACGACCGCTTCCTCCGACCGAGCGCAGCCCTTGCCCACCGGCTGGGAGCTTGCTTCTCTTCCTCCCTCTTCTCGCCAACTTTTCCTCCTTGCAGTCTCCATCGCCCCGCTTCGACTTGCCCCTTTGCCCCAACTATTTTTTCTCCTTTTTTTGAAGATTTTCTGCCTTTCTTCCCTCCCTCGACGTCTCCTGGGAGCCTTCGCTTTCTCCCTTCCCCTTGCACCAAACTGAGGCTCGCCCAGGCCATTCGGTTCTAGAGCGAGGCTCCTCCGGGCCCGCCGCCGTCCCCACCCCGTCCCGCCGCGCCCCCAGCGCCCCGCCCGGGCGCCCGCCTCGCCCGCGAGCCCCGGAGCCGCCCGGCCGCCGCGTCCGTCCTCGCCCGAGACCGAAACGGGCACCGGCGAGCGCGGTCCCGGCGCCACCGGGGCGGCAGGCGCCCGCCGGCCCGGGCGCAACTTCTGCCCGAAAGAGTTGAGCTAGCCTCGGTGCCAGAGAACCGTGCGCACCGAACACGGGCGGAAAATTTCGTTAAAAACGCCAAAACATGGGGCGGCTTCGATCTCTGCTTGGACGCACTGACCCTCAGTGAAGCAAAACACAAGAAAGCAGAAAATAACAAATTGTCTGCTGTGGCTCCTTGGATTATCTCTATTCATCCATACATCCATCCGTCTACCTATCTGCCTGTCTCCCTCTAATTTTCTGCCCTCCACTTGGATCCGTTTGCTATCGATTTCAGAAATTTTACTGAAAATAACAAAACCTCGAGTTCTGTTACGAATGAGGCTTGAAAACCCAATTCTCTTCCACACGGAAAACAAGGAGAGACCCTGCCTTTGTCGTAATCCCTATTTTCTCTGCCAGTGTGCCCACATTCAGTGGCACCACATTCCCCATCAGAGCTTAAAGGGGGGGGGGAAGGAAGAGAGAAAGAAAAATAAAAGAAAAAGTCTCCTAAATTAAAGTTGCCAGGTTTCAACCTTAAAGTCCCTTTTCAGAATAGCGAAGTCTCCCCAAGCCAGCTTTTCTAAAAGTTAAAGAAAGCTGAGAAAACCGACCGGAAATCTACGAGCAAATAGCTTAAAATATATATCAGTTGGGGCGTCAAGAAGCTCAAATTCTCTATCTGCAAAGCTCTCAGATGCATCTGGGGGTGTCGGCTCACCTCATAGATATCTTCGTACTTGACATTCTCCACGAGCTTCCAGAGCATGATGGCAGCCTGGTCTCTAGGAGGTGAGTGCATTCATGTGAGGAGCAGATGTCTGGCTTCTCAGGACTCCGCTGTCTGTAATGATCCATCTATAATTGGAAATGGGGGATACACACCAAATCCGACGCTCCTCTCCCATCGCAACTTATATCTGTTGTCTCAAACAATAGGCTGGACAAGTAAGCTTCAGCAGAGAGAAAAAACATTATTGCACACGCATGAGTTAGATGTAACCCACAGACATGTATATTATAAAAATCATAAACACGTATTTACACCCAGACACCCACATGTAGTTATATAAGCACCCTTGGGTCACACAGAGTCTGCAGACTCTGAACGTGCATTTAAAGGAGTGATAGTTGTTCAGGGTGATTAATATAAACATATACATTTTTTAAAACCTCTGTGTTGAAAATGATAAATCATTGTAGCCACAAACTAAAGTCTTTACAATTCATAATGAGAAACCAGGGGCCATCGGTCCCCTATTTTCTATGTAGATTTTAAAAGGGGGACCATTACTAAGACATTTTTAAACACGAAAGCTTCCTATTTATGTGTGTTCAGGAGAAGGATATTTTGAGAGCTGGATGTGGGGATTTTAAGGGTGATCTGTCTGTGTTGGTGGCTACACAACTTTTTTTTTTTTTTTTTTAACTTTATCTCTGTCGCTGTAGAACAAAAAAGCTAGCCACCAACGTGACCATTTCTAATATTTTCTGGTCATTTTGCCCAACACATTTGGAAACTTAAATACACCTCAGTCTGTGCTGCTTGTTGTTTTACGGGTTGTTTGTGTGCCTTTCCAACCCATTCCATGCTCCATTCCTCTTGGCTGGAGTCTCCATTTTATCAAGTTTTTTCAGATGTTGGAGGCAACATATGCACACATTCACACAATGTTAATTTTGAGCCTTCTTTGCAGAGGCACACGACATTTTATATTTGCATCTGTTGTCTGTAACTTGTAAGTGGTTATAATAGTGGAGAGTCAAGAAATGGTCACCTGAATCTTTGAGAAGCACTTTACGAAGAACATTCTTCAAAGAGACTGAAAAATATTTTAGGGTGTGCAAGGTTTTGTGAGTGTATTTTCCCTAATAAGGTGATTTTTATAGTTTTTTTTTTTTTAAGGAAAACATAAACAACGAAAGTTAACCAAAGCTTGAAAATGGGTGCCCTTTATGACACAGGGTTTCTGAATTTCATCACTAAGTGATTACTCACTTGTTCCCTTTTCCCCATCCCCTGTGTTTTTCTACTCTCTTTCAGGGTGCAGAGGGCTCCTCACAGCGAGAAGAGAAGCCCAGAGGAGGATCTTTGCCCCAGGGGCAGCAAATAAATGGCAGGAGGGAATGAGGAGGTACCTGGACAATTTGGGGTGACAGTTATTAAACCTGGTAAGAGTGAATCTGCAAAAGGCGATTGTCTTTAAATCCACGACCGCTTCCAGCGGCCGAGTGCGAACAGGGTTGGACGCTTTTCGAGCAGACGGCTCTGGACAACCGCGGCGGATTCCAATTAGATAAAACCCAAGGAGACACTTCGTGAAGTGCAGAATGCACAATTCTGCAGATTTTTAATTTATTTATTTTTAACGATAAGTCAAATGAGCACAAAGAAGGTGCTTTAGAAGGAACTTCAGAAATAAACCCTTTTTTCATTTCCAGTCCTATTTTTTTTAGTTTTGCCTTTCCCTTTCTCTTTCCTCTTTCCTCTTCCCTCCCTCCCTTCCATCCCTCTCTTCTTCCCTCCCTCCCTTTCTCCCATCCACCCTTCCTTTCCTCCATTCTTCCTTTCCTTTCCTTTAAATATTAACCTGAAATCATACAGAATCTATACAGATTTTCCACCAGGAGCAAGAGCAAACATTTTTCCTTGTTGCCCCCAGAGCTAGTTAGCAGATGGGAGGAAGGCATTCTTCCTGACTTTATTGTGTGGTAGGACTTAAAATGGGTTCCTCCCCCAGCCCCCCCTTCTAGAACTAAAATCATTCCAAGATCTACACATTGAAAAATAAATATTATAGACTTAGAAATTCAGATTCTCCAGACACAAATTTATTAATGAGAATAATTATCTTCTCCCTTTCAAATCAATAACTCTATTATCTTTATTACCTAAGGATCACTACAACCCAAATAAAATGCATTTGGAAAAATCTTATTTTTGTCTTTAAGTGCTCTTAACACTTTTAAAATCCCTTTTTGGTAAATAATTTACTAGTCTAAAATAAACAAACCCTAAGGTTTAACAAAACAAAACAACCCGGGAGGGATAATTTTATGTATTAATGTAAAACTATTTTTAAAACGTGTATTGTGTTAGTATGACTTTTATAGCCTTATATATGTATAATTTAAATTTTTCATATGTAATTTTATTTTACTCTAATATTAGGTATTTTTAAAAGTAGAAACGTGAAATATTTGGTTAAAATTTATTTAAATTCTTTAGGAAAACTGAATAAATCTGGTTTCATTAAGAGTGAATCATAAACCTAAAAATATGTCCACGTAAACACATATAGAGAGAAATACCCCCAAAATACATAAGGATAATTAAAGCCCTAGTTAATTTTTTAATGTGGGCATTATTCGAAAAATCCTAGAAATTGCAAGGTAAACCTTTCCCAGGGAGCGTTCCTTAAGTCATTGAACGGGCAACAGCGCCCTCTGTTGGGATTTTTGTAGAAGCAAACCTTGCAGGGCCGCTCGCTTTCTTTTTTTGCGGATTTCTTTCGGTTCTTCAAAACCTGTTACTACGAAGAGCATTTGAAAAGTTCAGTTCTTATTATATCCACTCATTTTAGAAACGGTTGTTTCAGCATCTAAAAAGTTTAAAAGCCTCAAAAAATGTACAAATAGAAGCTCAGCCTCTACTAACTTGAGCCGGCCTCTCTTGCTCTTACTTTCTATTGCATTTCGCGGTAACACCCAATCACGTGACACAGGAAAAGATTCCCGCAAGAACTCAATACAATGCAAACCCAAAGGTAAAACAACCTCTGGATTTCGAAGGAAATTAAACGAGTAAAACTGCATTTTCATCATCATTGCGTTCCGCCTTGTTGCCCGTATTTCTTATTCAGGACTCGCACACGCTCGCTAGGTGGAACCGCGCTTGAGACATCCCAGGTAGTTATAATTGTATTTTCCCTTTTGATTTGTATTTATTTCGGCTTATAACAGCAAAGAAGAGAGTTATTAGTACCCTTCTCCTTTTCTTGCCTCAGAAAGAGGGAATATTATTCAATAAGTGTACGAGCCAATAATCGAAAGCATTTCACCCAGCACGAAGCCCTCTGCTGGCGGTTTTCTGACTAAGTTTATGACTTTTTTTTTTCAATGTCACAGAAAAATATCATTACATTAAATCAAGGTCAACTATTACCACTCTCATGTCTTCTTTCTCCTTTCTCCAAAAAATCTAATTATGAATTATCTAAATTTCTTTGACTTCCTTGCTTCCACTATTTCTCACCTTGGCATCTATGGGTTAAGGCTTCATGAGCTAGATCCCCTTGTAGATGCCTGATGGACCACCTTTTCTTTTTCCATTATAGTCTCCTTGGGTTTCCTTTTCCATCTACTCAAAACACAAAAACAATAAAGTGGAAAAAGCCAAGACTTAGAATTAGGATTATTGTGTTAATTTTGGGCCCTGGCTCTTCTCATTCTGTGTAATAGCCTGAAGTTCAGTGTCCTGAGCTATGACATGGAAATGATTGTGAAAATTCATTAAAATAACACCTATGAAAGAATATGTGTGATGCTGTTGCTTTGTAAACAATTTAATTTCTCCTTATCATCTCGAAACACTGAGCTAAGTGTCAAGAAAATGAAGGCTTCCATCAACCCGGAACTTGCATAAGCTCGGGGTTAGAAAGTGGAGGTGGGAAGCCCAATGTAGGTCTTCTATCTACTCAGCACTTTCCCACAGTGCCATGATGCTATCTTGCTTCCTTCTGAAATTAAGAAGGCAATATTTTTGAATTATTAAGTTTTTCAGGGTTATTATTGCCCTGGATTTATAAATAGGAAAAGGAAAAGAGAGAGAGAGAAGAAAGCACTGACTGATTTCAACATACTTAGCTACTGCTCCACCTCTTATGCAGCAGAAGCATTATTTGTCCACCAAGTTGATTAATAAGACATGACAACACTTTTATTGTGGCATCTGACTCCTTATTTTCCTACCACCTTTCTGTCCTGAAGCTATCTCATGATTATATTTTTGGGGAAGCTTTGTTATGCATGTTTAGCATCAGTTTAGAAAAATTACTGTTGAATGTGTGAAACTACAATTCAAGCACCTGCCTTCAGATTTATAGGGCTTTGATACCACATAGGTTTCAGTGACTCAGTACGAGGAAACAAAATAGGAGGGACTAATGTTTGCACAAGAGTGTTTTAAAAAGTAAATGTGGGGAGAGTTATCTCTGGATTGACTCTTCATATTTGTACAGGTTGAGGCAAGCCCTGAAAAGGAAACAGTATTTCTTACTTTAACTTATGTGGCTAATGGTACATCTGTGAATTTGTAAAGTGATGCCAAGTTGAAATCATGTGTGAGAATAAAAATAACTGTAACTGTGAAAACTTCTCCTTTCTCTTGGACTTTTGAGGAGCAATAGTAATTTTATTAAATATTTTAGATATTCTCAAGTACTAAGGATTTTCCATTTAATTGTAGGGGTATGAAGTGGTCAAGGAGACAGTTTTAAAATTTCTATCTCCTGTAGATAACTCGATTAAGGAATGGAAGATGAGGGGCTGAAGTAAATGATGCAAACAGCCATACAAGAATTGTTTTCAATACCAGTGGGTATTTCACGTACAAAATGTGAGAGGTGTGTGTCTCCTCTGCCATGACTAATGCAAGAGGACAGGTACTTTCATCACTGTGTACATTTTCCATGTTATTGCTTTAACAAGGAGCAATCTCAAAGGGTGAGAACACTAAACAATTTGGTTTCAAAATGCAACCAATAGACCAATACACATCTGTGAGGGAAAAAAGAATTTGCAAATAAAGACTTGGAAAGATGTAGAGCAGAAATATAACCTTTAAAGCATGAATAAACACACACAATGTATAACATTAGAGCTGAAGTGTCTCATAAGTACAAGGGACATTTGGGAGAAATTAGCATTACATTGGAACTGCTTCCTAAAATTCACAATTTTGCATTTTGATAAAAATAGAGAAGGATGTTCATTTTATGACTTTTATTTCATTAACATAGAACAGTTTTTTCACTTACTTGCTATGTTCCCTTGGGCAAGTCCTTTGACCTTTTCAGGTCTCAGTTCTCTCATCTACAAAACCAGAAAAATTTACTGGATGGTATTTGAGACTTTCTTATAAATGGACTTTATGGCATTTATGAAAGCATAAAATAGTAATTAATGAAAAAATTAAATGAAAGTGTTCTTTCTCAACATGTTGCAGCAAAATCTTAGCTCTCTGGGACCCTCTGAAGAAGAGTTTAAGAGAATTAGCCCCAATCTTTTGACAAATGCTCATCACAGAGAACTTCTTGGGAATATGACCTTAGAAGAAAGCAAAGAAAGGATAACAATATAGTTTGTTAAGCAATCTAAAGCAAAGAGAACAAATCTGAAAGCATCAAATTATCTGACTTCAAATTATACTACAAGGCTATAGTAACTAAAACAGCATGGTACTGGTATAGAAGTAGAGACATAGACCAATGGAACAGAATAGGGTACCCAGAAACAAAACTGTCTACCTGCAACCATCTGATCTTTGACAAAGGAGACAACATACACTGGGGAAAGGAAGCTATATTCAATAAATGGTGCTGGGAAAACTGGATAGCCACATACAGAAGAATGAAACAGGATTCCTATCCCTTGCCATATACAAAAATTAATTCAAAATGGATAAAAGACTTAAATGTAAGGCATGAAACCATAAAAATTTTAAAAGAGAATGTGGGGAAAACTCTTCTAGACATTGGCCTAGGCAAAGAATTTATTACTAAGACCCCAAAGGCAAATACAGTAATAATAAAAATAAATAAATAGGGCTTGATTAAATTAAAAAGTTTCTGCACAGCAGAAGAAATAATCAACAGAGCAATTGACAAATTACAGAATGGGAGAAAATATTTGCAAACTATATACATGACAAAGGGCTAATATCTGGAATCTACAAAGAAATCAAACAGATCAGCAAGGAAAAATCAACTCCATTTAAAAGTGGGCAAAACACATGAACAGAAGTTTTTCAAGGGAAGGTAAACAAATGGCAAATAAACATATGAAAAAATGTTCCAAATTACTAATCATCAGGGAAATACAAATTAAAACCACAATGAGATACCACCTTACCCCTATCAGAATGGCCATTATTAAAAAGTCAGAAAACAATAGATGCTGACATGGGTGCAGAGAGAAAGGAACACTTATACACTGTTGGTAGGACTGAAAATTAATACAACCTCTACGAAAAACAGTAATGAGATCCTCAAAGAAATAAATGTACTTACCATTCAATCCAGAAATCCCACTACTGGGTATCTACCCAAAGGAAAAGAATCATTTTATAAAAAACAAAAACAACAACAACATAAAAAAACACCTGCACCCGAAGGCAGTACAATTCACAACTGCAAAGATGTGGATTCAACCTAGGAGCCCATCAATTCATGAGTTAACAAAGAAAACGTGGTATGTGTGTGTGTGTATACATACATACACACACACACATACATACACATGGAGTACTGCTCAGCTATAAAAAGAAATGAAATAATGTCTTTTGCAGCAACTTGCATGGAACTGGAGTCCATTATCCTAAATGAAATATTTCAGGAATGGAAAAACAAACACCACATGTTCTCACTAACAATTGGGAGGTAAATGTTTGGCACACGTGAGTGCAAAGAGATGTAAAGGATATTGGAAACCAGGAAGCGGGGAGGGAGAGGTAAGGGGTAAAAGTCTTACCTATCGGGTACAATGAACACTATTCTGGTGACAGGAACCCTGAAAATCCTGACTTAGGCATTATACAAGACATCCATGTAACACAAATATTTGTACTCCCTTAATACTTTGAAATTAAAAAAATTTAAAAAATAATATAGTTTGTTGGGTCTTCTATAACAAAATACCTTATAGGTCTTCAAAAATGCCTTCTGGTTGTGGCAGGCAGCAAGGCGGCCATTTGTTCCTATTAATTATGCTGCCATTAAGGCAGAATGTAAGATACTGTCAAGTTTTTAACCTTATATATAGTTTCTGACTATCTTCTCTCTTTCCCTCTCTCCCTCCCTTTTTTTTTTTGTTTGTTCAAAGTAAACATAAGTTCACATGTACTGCCAAAAAAAGGTCCCCTTAGACTGGGTAATTTATGAAAAGCAGAATTTTGTTGCTCATAGTTGTGGAAACTGGGAAGTCCCAGTCAAGCAACCAGTAGATTCAGTGTCTAGTGAGGGCCTGTTCCTGATAGATGGTGTCCTCACATGGCAGGAGGGCAAAAGGGACAAATAAGCTCCCTCAGGCCCCTTTTATAAGGAAACTAATCCCATTCACCAGGGATCTGCTCATGACCTAGTCACTTCCCAGAGGCCCCACCTCTTAATACCAAGATTTTGGGGGTTAGATTTCAACATCTGAGTTTTAGAGGGACACAAATATTCAGACCATGGCATATAGCTTGAGGGAAGAGGAAGTAATTTTAATAGCTAATACTTAATAGGCACTTGGAGAGATTCAATCATCTAAGTCTAGAAAAATTACATCTTAACAAACCAAAAGAGTTTGCACTTGTAATCTTGAAATTATGGTTAGTAATCTTTGGTAAAGTATGCAGAAGAGAAGCAATGTCCAATAGCAAAGGCTGGAAAACACTTAATTTTTCAGCCAGGGGTAAAAATATAGATACTAGAGACTACATTTGTGGAATCATACTATATTTTCTCCAGAAAAAGGATAGTTTCAGTTGTCAAAGGACAGTTTGTCAAAAACTCTGAAAGAGAAAGAAGAGATCCCTGGGAACCAGCATGGATTTGGGAAAAACACATCATTCTATGTGTTCTCATTTTCTTTTGTTGTAGATTTACTAGATTGAATATTGGAAACACAATGTATCTGTAGCTCACGGAAATATTTCAAAGGTTTCTCGTTGTCTCCCCTATCTGGGTTGAATGACATCTTGGTATTTGGAGGCAGTCCTGCATTCTGATTAAGACATGAGCTTTGGAGTAGTACAGATATGTACTTACAGAAAGTAAGTAAGTAAGTAACATATCTTACTTACTTACTTACAGAAAGTAAGATCTGTCACTTTCTTGGACATTGGGGAAATTACCTAACCCCCCCGAGCCTCAATGTATTTATATGAAACATATTTCCTTACATGGGATATATTCTTTATATGAAATATATTCCTCATACAAAATATGTACATGACAATACTCATTGCATAGGAATGGTCATAATGATTAAATGAGATAATATATATAAAAGTGCTTATCATGACCTCCCATACAGGGCAACCATTCAGTGTGTTATAGCTACTGTTTCCATCTCAGATTTGCAGCTATTTAAGTAATTCTCGTCCAAAGAGGTTGATTGATTAATGAAAACAAATTTGAGTCAGTAGCTTCAATAGTTAGTTTGCCACAGGACTTTTCCCTTGGTCTTATTCTTTCTAATATTAAAAAAAAAAATGTTGACTTGGAAGAAGAATTAGAAGATATTTTCAGGTGTTAAACATTGGGGAGAATAGTCAATACATTGTATTACAGGATGAAGATTCAAAACTATTTTGACAGGCTAATACTCTGGAACAAATTCCAAAAGCTATACTTTAACAAAGGTAATAGTAACAAAAATATAAATGTGAAGGGGGCTAATAGACTGACAGAGGAAGACAAAAAAGTATCCATAGTTTTCCACACTCAGGGTCCTTATAGTTTCTGGAACATAGTAACCATATCAGCACTATTCCCAACAATTTTTTGAGACTGATGGACCTATACAGTGAGTGAAATTCCAGATTGCATTCCTGGTTCAAGTGCAGAGAAGTTGCAATCCCACAGTTCCTTATGCTATTCAAACTGAATTTCGAGATTTGTATCCAACTGGGGTGGCTTGCTTTAAGACTATCACTGACAAACAAAAATGTCTTTAAAGAAAAGTGATCAGATTAAAGAAAGTCCTGAAAGTCATGCCAAGGGAGAAAGAGTTGGGAAAACTGGGATTGTCACACTAGGACAGAGAAAACTTGGGGATGTGAATGCTGTCTTCCAGTATTTGATGATGGTCTTGGGGAAGGAGGAGTAGACTAAGGAATAAGTCGGCATTTGTCTTGTTCACTGCTATAATATATTGTCAGCATACAGGAAAATGGCTGGCTCAAATGTGTTCAAAGCATTTTAGGTGAAATCATTCTCTTTTGCTCTAAAGATACAGGATAAGATCAATAGAGGGATATTACCAAGAGGCAGATTTAACTCAGTGTGAGAAAAAAATTTCTAACAATTCAAAGTACTGGAAAAAGCTTTGATTGTGGTGAACTGCCAGTCCCTGCAGGATGCAAGCAGAGCCTGGACGACCTCCGTCCAGGATGGGCTAATGCTGAGGCAGGAGGTCTGACTATATAACACTGGGCAGGAGGTCCGTTACGACACCAAGATGTTGAGATTCTACCACAGGTGCTCAGCTTGCTATTGCGTTGTGAGTTCAGGAGATTAACCATTGTGAAGGACTGGCATTGAGAGACATATGGGGAAGATTCCATTATTTCTGCATCTGTATAAGTATTATCTGATTGGGGAGTCGTACACTTTTATGAGGCCCATGTCCACGTAATGTATAAATTATCCACTTTCTATTAGCAGGAACAACATCACAGTGATTATACTCAATAGCTTTGTTGGTCTGTCAGTCTCTGTTTTGCTTCTGTCATTGTTAACTTTTATTTCCATATTTAATAGGATTTCTGTGGTTGGCTTTATAGAATGAAGAAAAGGAAATTCATTTAGGGTATGGATGAAGGGACTTTTAGGCTTTTATTTGCAATCATTTTGGGGGAGACATTTGTTTGCTCCCTAGAAGAAATAAGTCCTTTGCAGATTTATCCAATGATCATAGTCAAAGCCAGACTCCCTTTGAGGGAGTTTCAAAAATCTTTAAGTGATTTAAATAAGCATAGAACTAAAAAGAAGCAATCCTTTCCAAGTCTCTCCTTAATTGCAGAGGAATGTGAAGATTCTTTATAAAACTTTCACTAGTATTTGTAAACAAATTATGAAGAATGATCTTTTTCTGCTGTATTATAAACTATTTTTATTAACTTCTCCACCACAACCTAAACAAAAACTAAAAAAATATTTTAAGATCCAACAAAGCATGGGAAGTCAGTTTTTTATCCTCTCTCATATTGGTTTTCTTGTGAATTTTGGTCAATACATGAAATATGACATTTTCAGCATGAAAACTATTTGAAGGTTTCCAGGGAATTGAAATTGGAACTTGAGTTAGACCATATTTTGCAGCTTCTGATATCTTTGTGGGACTCATTTTTTCAATATGTATGAAGTGCCTAATTTTTTTTATAATGCATTATGCATATAAAAAGACAAATCAGAGAAAGAAATTGCTCAGAAAGAATATTGTCTTAGTAAAGGAAATGAAACATTATAGGATATGAAGAGTTTGTGACCTTGACTATGGAAACTACATTTAGTCATATTTTAGTTTCAAAGTTAAAGCCTAAGTAACTTACTACATTCTATCTAGTGCTTAGATGCTCTAGTTCTGAAAAATTTTGCTTTTTTTGATTAGAAGTTTTTCTTTAATAAAAATTGCGATTAGCGATCAGTAAATTAAATGCACATATGTGTGCATAGCGAGGTTCTATTCGTTCTGAGACCCAGAATCCAAGGGCTGGATTTTGTGACTGAGTTTTTGTGCATATTGAGTGACAGCTTTTCTAAGACCTCTTCCTGTGAAAATACAGCTCAGGGAGGGAGTGGCATCAGGCAGCAGCTAGTCAACTCTTGGAGATACTGGAAAGAATCTGTCCCAGGACGTATAGCTTGACTTGGCAGAAAGTTTTCTGATTTTCACAATGAAAGTCTGAGCATGGTTTATTCTTAACCTGGGATCTAGGGGCCATGGGTCTTTCTTATCAATGACCTTGATGATATTTTTGCAAATACTTTTCATTTCAGTTCGAGTTATGGTGACAGTACTAGAAAATGAGGAACACGATTTTAGAGAATGTGATAAGGTGATGTTATTGGCTCCAAAATGGCCTTGTATTCAAGTGACTAAAAATAAATACATAAATAAAAGACTTTGGATAAAAAAGGAGACCAGAGTTTCAGGACCTTCCAAGTCACACTAAACCTGAAGAAAAGCAGAATATCAGCTGTAGTCTTTTGAAATCAGAGTGTCTCAAAATGTTTATTCACGTATTATTGGGTGACTTAAACTATTATTCCCAAGCAACATTTGTTTTCTTTTCTTAACAGAAGAATAATATTTGTTTTGTAATGATCATTATATTAATATGCTCTAATACTATCAACTTATATTTAAGAATAAATGCAGTTGCTCCTATGTGAAATGGTCACATTCCAGATACTTCAATTAAATTAGCAATTTGTGGATTTAACTGGGCAGAAAGGCACACAGGATCATCATCATTAACTCTGTCCTTTACTCCACGTTTATTTTCTTTCAACTGATTAGAGTCTATCTTCTTTGACGGCTAACAACAATGTTTTAATTTCTATCATGGGCTCTTCTACTCTGAAAATCTCTTTACTGTGATTGGAGTATAGCTTCCTTCTCCCTGGTAGCCTAATATTATTAAATAATAGCTACACCTGGTAAGACCTCATCATATCCCATGCCCTTAACTAAGCACATTCAATCCTTTAGCTCACTTAACTCCATCTCCACAAGGTCTATGAAAAAGGCACAATTACTACAGCTTTTCAGATGAGGAAACCAAGGCCCAAGGAGATTAAGCACCTTTCATCAATCGTCATAGAATTGGTATATGACAGAAAAAGGATTTGAGCCTAAATTTGACTTCAAATCTGTCTTCTCAGCCTTGTAGCCATTCTATGGGGGTTTGTCAAGGCCCAGAGTTAGCTTTTCTTTGATTTCCACAGGTCAGTGGTTTGGACAATGGCAAACTAAATCGCATGCAATAGAGACAGGGAACAAAGTCGAATGAACAGAGGAGGAAAAAGAAATTAAATGGAGAGGAAAGGAAAGAAAACTGAATGGAGAAAGTATAAAAACTGAAAGAAAGAGAAGAACATAGAGCATGTAGCGGGCTGTTGACTTTCCATCTAGGCAGTGGTCTTGACATGGAGGTGGGTGATCCTGATCTCCAGAGGGTATTTGGAAATGTGTGGAGACATTTCTTGGTCGTCACAATTGGGCTGGGGGTGTTGGGGGTGGTGGTGCTAGTGGCATCTAGTGGGAAGAGGCCAGAAATGCTGCTGAACATTAAACAACAAAGAACTTCCACAACAAAGAACTATTAGCACGTC
Organism: Eulemur rufifrons; assembly: GCF_041146395.1. NCBI lineage: Eukaryota > Metazoa > Chordata > Mammalia > Primates > Lemuridae > Eulemur > Eulemur rufifrons. The sequence continues at coordinate 18,762,100 of NC_090997.1, read as the reverse complement.
AGCAGGGCAGAGGCTGAGAAATCCCTGTCTAGGGTTTGCTTGTCTAACCTTCCCCAGCTACCAACAACTATTAACAAAGGATATTTTTGGAGTAACTTTGTAATAACTTTGTAATTTTCTAAGAGATCTTAAATTATAATCTTTGGTTAAGTCTAGGGTACACGAGAACATGAAAGAAGACTCAGTACTGGTAATCTCTCTCTCTCTCTCTTTTTTTTTTTTCCTGCAATACCTGAAAGAAAAAGTTCTATAATGTAGTTTTAGAGTGATATATTTTATATTTTTAGTATACATTGAATATGTTATTCAATATAGATTGCCCTTCAACTAAATTCAGTCAAGCCTAAGGAAGCAGAACTAGGTTGAACAATTAGTTCTAACTTCTGTGTGAGAACTGTAGAAGCCCAGGGTTAGAACGGGGAGGAACATAAGGAAGCATGATACCAGGCCCTTCATTTTACTTGGGAGAGTGTTAGGGCTCAGGAAACTGAGGTGAGTTGCCTAAGGTCATAAATGGCTGGGTTGGGACAAAACCCCTGTTCTTTGACCTTCTAATTCTTAGTTCTTTCCCTTCATAAAATGTGCTTCTGCAATCTACTACTAACCTTCACCATCAGAAATGACTTAACCATCTTTCGCTTTAATTTCTCAGGTGTATCAGTTAAAAGGATACAATAACACTCTGACACACACACACACATTAAAATTTACAGATTCTCTTAAAAGTTTCGTGATGATTGATACAATATCTCTTCTTTCTTCTGAGGACAGAAACATAACGATAATGAAGTACCGTGTTTGATTGAATCAGATTATAATTTTGCCATCATGGTAGTTTGTGAACTTTTATAACTCAGAGTAGTAGCACTATGAATTCACTGTTTCTCTCCATATCATGCAGCTTTCAAATATGTCTAATGTCCTATTACTTAAACATGGGAGAATAAAACTCAACAATTAAAATCAAATATATGAATAAACTATGCATTAATATACAAACATTTATTAGATGCCTATTGCTCGTATTGAGCACCTTAGGTAGTGACAATGATAACTAATACTTACGAAGTGTTTCTCTGTGCCAGGTAATGGTGTAAGTGTTTGTGTTAACTGTATTGATTCATGTGCTGCACCAGCCACTGTAGGATCTGGAGATGATAAGAAGTCTAAATCCAATTCCTTTGTCCTTTGGGAATATGTATTTAATCAAGGAAGCAATGCATATGAGGCTGAAACCCACTTATATGTAGAAATGTCTGATCCAGCCTAAAAGGGAAATGGATTGGAGAGAAAGCCAGTACTAGTAAGAGCATGATTTTAATCAGAGAAGGTTTCTAGGAGAAGGTAAATGTACAGCTAAAACTGAGAGGAAGCAGAGGAGAGGGAAAACGCAGAGAGGCACAGGAAGAATAGGTGCCAGGAATTGCGAAAGCATAAAGAATCCCCGCCCAAATGCAATCAAGAAACCGTATTAATGATATTGCAATATGTGTTTGATTGAAACTTTCCATAGTCACATTCTAAAGTTCTAAAACCAGTGACATTACGCAAGGTGAATTGAATTCAACTTGACCCACCTGAACATGGGACCTGAAGCCTTTGTGTGCAAGCCAGCGGGGAGGCAATCGGAGACAGGAGGGGCTCTGAGCAGAGGAGCTGGGGATCTCCCCGCACGTGGAAACGTTTGTTATCTTCCCTTTCAGGCTGGTTCTAAGGAGTCAGTCCACACCTCCAAAGGGCATCTAGTAGTTTGTTTCTTCAGTGAGCCAATAATTTCATTTGGTGGGAGATTAAAAAACAGCAACAAGAAAATAACAAACCATTACTTATTTTCCTGGGTCACCAGAAATGTGCATAGGATGATGGATTAATTGGCCCACAGATTTAATCAAATATTTTGTGTTAAGAAGTATAACTCACTCAAATATTACGTATAGAATGAGGTGATGAAAAAAATCAGCAAAACACCACCTTTGCTTTACTATTACTTAATTACTTAAAAATAATATTTTAGAGAAATTGTCACAAAATCCTAAAGCCTAGATATGAAATTTCATATGTGGTTCACTACAAATATGTTAAAAATATATTCTACTGATCTACCATAACAATTTCGTGGGGAATTACATCCAGTTGAACTAACATAGGAGCGGCTTGGTTATCATATTTTTTAAGTAGAGAAAATGTGAAGAATGGCAGGGTTAGTGGGACTATCTCAAGCCCATGTAGTGAGAGGCATCAGTTTTATCATTAGGGAGTAGACTATGCTATTTTGGAAGAAAGTCCATCTGGCTCTATGTTTACTTACTGCTTTATGTTGGCTTTTACCTCTTTGATTGTTTTCTTGCAGTGGGTTTCACTTGCCCCTTTGCTAGATCATTATTCATATAATCTGTAAAAGGACAATTATTATAATAGAAGCTGTTGACATTCTCTGACCACAGGATTTGAAGTTAGGGTTAAATTATATTAAACATAATATTTTAAAAGTTGTATATAAAGGAAATCTGTAATTAAAATCAGACATTCCGGATTAAGCTGATACAAAATGAAACAAACGAATGAACTATGATGAAGGAAGATAAATAATAAACGTCAATAAAGAAAACATGTTTCTTTTCATTGTTATGTAGCTTGGGTTTCATGAGGAATGAGACTTCATATGGCTCTGAAAATTTGAATTTTGGCATAGTTTGCTATCAGACAATGGGGAAGATTTTGCTTTCATTGTCTATGGAAATAATAGCAATACAATCCATTAGGCATTCATGGGAAAAGAGACAGAAAATTTATTTTGACGAATACTTTAAAATCTGCTTTTTGTCTTTTGATCAGAGTGAAGAAGCATAAATCAACCTTAGGAATTGGTTCAAAAATAATGCAATGAGTAATATTTTTTCAAATTCTGGAACATTAGATGGGAACTAAATGTCCCATTCAGCTTTTCAGATTCTGGGTGCACATTTTTACATACAAAGAAATAGTGAGAACACAACTGGTTAGATACAAAGAGTGGAGGAAATTATGAAAGCCTAGAAACCCAGATGTGATAATGAGTGAAAAAATACTTAGTATCATTTTCTTCATAGCACTCACCCTTCTCTTGCAAATGATCTAGATCTTGAAGTAAATAAGGTGGTTGAACTCAGTACTCGTGATAGAATCACACATGGTTCCTCCTTCAATTACAATGGAGAGACAAGGGAAGTCTGAAAAAGGAGTCTTTTTGCTTGAATGGTTTTATCATATTATAAGAAACAAACATGAAATTAGATTCAGTTATGTATTTTTGGCAGGAGTAGGACAGGAATTAGGTGTTCTCACTGCATTGTATCAGAAGGTAAATCATGTCAACTTGTGCCATCGCTGGTAATATTATATTAATGTTGCTTGCTTGGTTAAATGGTGTCTGCTAGGTGTCTCCACTGTAAAGTCATTATTTTTCCCTTGTGGGGAGGGAATATGGAACTAATACAATTGAGAATTGTACTACAAAATACCTGTCAATATTATAAAAGGAAGAATGAGAAACCATTCTGTATTGAAGGAGATTAAAGAGATAAGACAACTAAAAGAAAGGCATGATCTGGTATTTTCTCTTACTATAAAAGATGTTATTGGTGTAATTGGAGAAATTTAAGTAAGGCTGTAGATTATACATAGTATTTTATCAATACTTAAGTTTCTCTTTCTGATTTTGAAAATTGTGATGTGGCTATATAAGAGTATGTCTTTGCATTTAGGAAAAACACACTGAAGTATTTGGGGGTAAAGGAGCATGATGTCTGCAACTTATTGTCAGATGGATATATAAAGCAAATGACATAGAATGTTAATATTTGGAGAATCTGGGTAAAGTGTATGTTAACGCACAGTTTAGCAATTTATAAGGCAAAAGAAAAGGCCTAGTTCTGACAGCTGATTCTCGTTTTCATTTCTTGTCTAATCCTGGGGTAAATACTTAGATCCTGTTCTTTTAACTATCACTCTCAGCATTTTTCACTTTGTTCTGTCCCCATTTGTAAAGAGTTTGTATTCAGACTTTGAAAGTCATTTGCTTTATAGACTTAGTGAGCTCAGTTTTACTAGGAATAAACCTTGCTGAAAGGCTATTTTTTCCAGTCCCGGACAGTCATACAGTCACATAATCACTGAACTGTAAGCACAGTGTGGTGTGAGACTTCAGGAAGGGTGTTCGAAGGAAGCAGACTCAGCTGAGAAGGGGACATTTACTCTTTTCCCCCTTTCTCATTCCTATTGTCTGCAATGTGTGTATGATGCAGCTGTCTTGGGCCACGCTTTGAACCTTAAAGATGGAAGCTGGTTCTTGGATGGTGTAGCTGAAGGATGGAAAGAGCCCAGACCACTGATGACTGGAGTCACTATGCCAACCATGGACGGCCTACCTCTGGGCTTCTTTTACATAAGAGAAAAATAAACTTTTGCTCATGCGAGTCATTTATATTTTGAATTTTCTGTTAAACCTATTCCCAACTGACTGACCACATTATTCTGAGTCTAAATATGGTAAGATAGTTTCTCCAAGCATCTAATATATTAAAGTATCAAATATATATTAATTATATTTTCACAATTTTTCAAGTTTGGCATGTCTTTGGAAGGACCATATGACTGAAGAACAAGCTATTTTTCTTTAGCCTGAAAGAGGAAGGTTAGATTAAAAGTTCTACTTGGCTGGGCATGGTGATTTATGCCTATAATCCCAGTACTCTGGGAGGCTGAGGCAGGAGGATCACTTGAGGCCAGGAGTTTGAGTTAGAGGCTGCAGTGAGCGATGATTGTACCACTGCACTCTAGCCTGGGTGACAGAGCAAGACCCTGTCTGTAAAAAAGGGAAAAAAAGCTTTGCTTTACTTTTTGGATCTTCCCTGATAGGTACAGGTGGAGGATCCAGAGGTGCAATGATGCTAGGTTTCTTCTGGTATGTAGGTTCCCCCCTTCTGTCAAGACTTTAGCAGTTCACTAGGTCTGGAAAGGGAAGGCTTTTGATCACTGGAGGAGGCTGACAATGTCAGGACATGCTTATTCTTAAGAGAAATTTATTGCAGGAAATCAGCATCCGGTACAGAGCCCCCTAAGACAGCACTGTCAGCATCTCTCCTTCATGCTTGAGACCTCCACTGGCTCTATGTTATGTAAACCTTCTGTTTGGACTTTAAGGCCTCCCAGATGTTTTTCCATGCCCTTTCCTTGGCTGATTGTTTCTTCCATTCCTTATTAAGCAATCCTCATCATTGTACACCAGTTACATCATTTCAATTCCCATCTCTAAATTTTTCTTACTTGCCTAATCTTAATATTACTTGGGAACCTGCCCAAGTTTCACCTTTTCCTTGAATCATCCCTCAGGCAAGTGTGCTCATTGATTTCTCTCTTGTAGTTAGACTCAACAGCGCACAGTTCAGCAATTATCATCATTATATATTTAATAGCTCAGCCATCTCCCTGGGCAAGATTAAGACCTCCTTAAGGCTTATCTCTCAATGTACCCCACAGATGCCTCTTACATGCTTTTGTGTACATGGTTTTCTGTATTGACACTGCTAATTAAATTTCAATACACCTTGGGTGCATACCTACATGATGAGTGCCATGTGCATTGTCTAGGGAATGGACATGCTTGAAGCTCAGACTCGGGGAGATGGGGGGGCATGGGCAATATATATAGCCTGAATTTTTATACTCCCATAATAAGCTGAAATAAAAATAAATAAATAAAAGCATGAGAGATTGTAAAAAAAAAAAATCATTTAATAAGAAGGAAAACTGTGAAGCCAAGACAATTGAAATGGGTAATAGGGGAATAAGCTGGAATGTAAAGATTAGAGCCCAAATCTTATTGTTCCTTAGATCTTCCTCTTGCTGTTAGGTAACACAAATTAGAATGTAAGCTCAATGAGGGCAAGTTTGTCAGTTTGTTTTATTTGCTGATGTATCCCCACGCCTAGAAGAGTGTATAGTCCTCAGTAAGTACTTATTGAATAAATGAATGAGGATTTTTAAGCTTAGACAATAAATTTTGCTCTTTATTAAAAAGGACCATGGGCATATAAGCTGATTTTCCCATATTTTCAAGAAGGCATTTTACAGTTAAATAGGAGGAATTCTAGTGTTTCATTGCACAGTTGGGTGACTATAATTAACAATAATATACTGTATACTTCCTAATAGCTAGAAGAGATGATTTTAAATGTTCTCACCACAAATAAATAAATAAATGATCAGCGTTTAAGGTGATGAATATGCTCATTATCTTGAATTCATCATTATACAATGTACAAATGTATCAAAACACTACACTGTATCCCATAAATATGTACAATTTTTGTGTGTCAATTAAGAATAAAATAACTTTAAAAAAAGGTGTCATAAGAAGTTTTATTCTATTTGATTGTAGGAAACATACAAATTAGAAGGATGTTTACAACATAGAAATGTATGCATACAAATATATGAAGCACCTATTTTTTTCATGTTCTTTTTAAAAAAAAATCATATTCTTAATTAGCAGGTAAAATGAGCCTTTAGGAAACAGCTTAGTAAAATTGCTTTTTTGCATGTTTGTTAAATTAAGCACATTTGTAAACATTAAAAGAGTTCATTTTTTAAAAGTAAAACACAGTTTATCTTGAGAAGTGAAGAAGTCTCTATAGTGTAACTTTGTTGCCATCTAAATTTCTATATTCACATGACATGTTTGCTTAGAGTACAGCAAACTGATAATCAGGGAATGAGGACTAGATTATTTTACCTATCAACTTCCCACAAACATTTTGCCTCTATTAATAATTCATCATTCTTGATAGATGATGGCACTCCCAGATGGAAATATTTACTGGGATAGGAATTCAGTGTATTTTTTAGAAAGTTGGAGAGCACGTGCAGCTAGCTGGAAAGTACTAACTAGTACCATGGAAAATGACCTGAGGTTAACTGGAAATCCCCTCAAATTTTCCAACTTAAAGTCATAAAAATCTATTTCACCAGAGGGTTTATGAATGAACCATATAATTTTGTGGCTCACAAATAATGACGGCTTCCCATTTGTTATTTACTTATACAGGTTGAAGCAGCAGACACATGAAGAAAGATCTGAAGAATAACATTTTGATCCTGTGGAGGAACCACATCAAATAGTTGAGGCAACCTGGGGTGTAAACATTCTATATGGGAGGACGCATTGTGGAATGGTTCATGGAATAGTAGGTGTTGAAGGCGTGCTGGAAAAAAACAAAAGGCATCTCTTCTAATGTCATTGAAACTGCAGGGAGGGGAACTTGTGTTGCCCAAGAAAGCTCTGTGAGTCAGGAATGACAACTCTAATACATTGTGGTCTCCAGATCTTACATTGCTTCTAAATAATGATCCATGAGAATAAATTGATTTTCAACTATTCTATGTATTTGAGACATATAGATTCATACACTAAATAATAAGTTCAAACAGGGTAATCTGGGTTCAGATCTAGGTAAATCTTGGGATTGCCCCATAAGGTAAAGTGTGAGTATGGAGATGGAAAAACCTTACTGTAACATCCATGCTGATTGTGTACACAATTTCAGTTAGGTATGGAAAGGGGAAGCCATTTTAGGGCCCCATCTAACCCACCTGGTCATGGATAGGTGAGAAAAAAGGAGAGCTAGGGAAGACGTGGGGCATGTGAAGAAAGGGCAGCTTTCTCTCCTTTCCAATGCTCCAGTGAGATTCCATTTTCTCCCAGCTGGTCACATTTTCATGGGCCTCCTTCATCCTCTCAATTAGCTTTCCCATCTCCTCCCCACAACCAATTCTTCCTTTAGCCTGAACTTTCTGATAGTGCTTGAGCTACCTGAAAGAGATGGATATGCTCTTCCATGCTTCTTTCTCTCCTCCGATTCATTTCCTCAGCAGACTGATCAAAGAGGAGTCCTTGAAATACACTAACCCTGTGAGGTCCTGAAGTGACCTAATTCTGTGTGATTAGCTCATCTCAGACGAGTTGTTCTTTAGGGGGAAATTGTCTAGTGATTTCCATGGAGATTTTGCTGGTGTCAGAAAGTAATTTTGATATTGAATCTAAATATGCTGCAATAAATTAAGAAATGTGATTACAACAATCCAGCCAATGTGGTGGCCCATGCCTGTAATCCTAGCACTCTGGGAGGCCTAGGCGGGGAGGATTGCTTGAGGTTAGAGGTTAGAGACCAGGCTGAGTAAGAGGAAGACCCTGTCTCTATTAAAAATAGAAAAAAAAAATAGCCAGATGTGGTGGCCCACACCTGTAGTCCCAGCTACTTGGGAGGCTGAGGCAGGAGGATTGCTTGAGCCCAGGAATTTGAAGTTGAAGTGAGCTATGATGACACCATTGCACTCTAGCTGGAGCAACAGAGGGAGACTCTGTCTCAAAAACAAACGAAGAAAGCCACCCACAAGAAAACCAACAATCCTTAGCATACACTTCTACATATCCACAAATACTTTTCTAAAATTTATAAGCATTTTCTAGCCTACACAGATTTCACTTTTACCAAGAAGGGAAAGCAAAAGAGAGAGGCAGAGAGAGAGAGAGAGAGAGGCAGGGAGGGAGGGAGAGAGACAGACACTATGGGCAGGAGGGAGGGAATGGGAGCAGAAAAGAAAATCAAGGAATCAAAATAAACTCAATCCTGGGAATGCTTCCCTCTGTGTTCAACTTTAGTTCTCTGCTCTAAGGTGGTAGTTGTCAAACTTCAAGATGCTTTAACAGGGAGTACAAATTTAATACAAATTCTCATGCTCCATCTTCAGAAATACCGATTCAGTTGATTCAGCAAATCAAGAATAGGGTCTAGGGATTTTCCTTTTAACAAAGACTTCAGAAAATTCAGAGTCAGGTGGTCCTGTGAAATTTTGCAGGGGATGTTGGATACATGCATGAAACTTCCTTTTGTATAAATATGATCATATGACCATTTCCAATTAGCCCTTGAAATTCAGGATTAATTACTTTGACAAGGGAGAAAGGAAGAATGTCTGAGTCAAGGAAAGGGATGAAAAACCTTTATCTGTCAGCTGTCATGTTCTGTAATAACCTAATAGATGAGATATACTATAGTTATTTTTCTGTTGTGCTTTTTCAACTGACATAAGTGATTTGATTAGATTTAGGACCATTTGAGCTCACAAAATAATGAGTCCAGAATTTCTCACAAAACTTACAAGAGGTAGAGTTAATCAGATAGCAAGTTATATCAGGAGCAAACATAGCATGATAGAAATGACAAACCCATCTAACAGTGGGTTCTAGGGTCCAGTTTTAATGTTTCTTTGGGAAAATCTCTGCAGTGCTCTGGGAATCATTATTCTTACCTCTAAAATGAAGGGTGTGGGAAAGATGGCCTTTTGGTTCTCTTCTAGAGATGAATTCTACAGAATAGTCGACTTTGTGGTGGCCTTTTTGAGTAATTTGTTGCTGTTAGAAACTGGGTAAATGTCAGGTAATCCATAAGCACAAAGTTGTTAAGGGAAAAAATACTAGCAACACTTTTATTCAGCATCTACTAAGTACCAGGATCTATATTTTATGCTTTGTATGTATTTTCCCCAATACTCCCCAAACCCAGCCATCTACATTTCTTTATTATCATTTTACAGTGTAATGCAGAGTTTAAGAGCAGAAATTCTAGCATCTTTAGCCCTGGGCTTGAATCCTGACTCCATCACTCAATAACTCTGTGACTAAGTACATGAAAGATACGTAACATTCTCTGTGACTTAGTTTCCTCATTTGTAAAATGAGAATTTTAATAATGCTTCCCTCAGGGGCTGTTAATGCATGGTACATATTATGCAAGTGTTTGCTCTAACACTTCATCAATGCTTTCTAAGAGCTGAGATTCAAACCCACGTTGTTTGAATCTGGAACCTATGCTAATTCCTAGCTCAATGATTGAAATACAATTGCTGAGCCAGTGTTCGAGTACAAACAAACCCAGTGAGTCAAGATGCATCATTCAGACTCAAAAATAAATATCAAAGGTAATTGGCAAGGGAGGATAAAACATGTACCCAAACTAGGACTGATTAAGTGTTTAAGCCATTATATTTTGCATACAATTTGTGGAAACTTTGAATTAAAACCATGATTCAAATAAAGCCACGCTATGTTAAAGCATAGCATCCACATTATAAGAAAATTCACGCATACACAATAACACACACTGTCACTTTCAGTATATTTATAAAGTTGGAATTAAAACTTTAAAGTTAAGTAAACTAAGGCACAGAGTAGGGAAATTATTTGCTGAATGTTGCATTAAATGCTCTCATGGACTTTAGAATCCAGAAAAGCTCATAAGTGGATAGAGAAATGTAAAAAAGAATTATAATGTTGTGATAAGGTATTTAGTTACCCGTCCCTTTATTCTTTCTTGATTGATCTGACACCAATTTTTCTGTATTCTAACCTAGATTTTGTCCCTTTATTGAGCAGCTTCATTTTATTAATTATCTGCATATTATTTAGGAACCACCCTTCCATTTTCCCTTCCATTAAATGCTTATCATTTTTAAATTGTTATCCTACTTTTATTTTGCAGGTTTGTTTGTGAAAGCTCAACTTAGTCCTGTAATAGATCTAATATAGTTGTAGAGTATAGATACCCAGTTTTGTCTGTTAATAACATTCTCTATCATCTGTCTATCTATCTAATCTATCAATCAATCATCTGGTACATTGGCTGACAGGTGATAAATAACTAGTTGTTGAATGAATTACAGAGGGAGCACCCATTTCCTCCACTTGCTCCAGAGACCGAGTTGATGAACGATAAACTCACTCCCTCTTCCAGCAGAGGGCAGTAGAATACACTCTGTCGCTTACCAAGGTGTTGGGAATTACTGTTGATATTTTGAAAGGAAGTGCACATATTTCAGATATGTTTGAAGGTAGAGTAATGTGAGAGTTTTGGTAAAAAAAAAAAAATACAGAAAAAGGGAGGGTTACATGAATTCTTGTTATAAGTCAGAATAAAAAAATTATTTCTCATTTGTTAACATTTTTCTTCTTCAGGGAATTGGTAATTGGTCTGTGACTCAGAAGTGCTCGTTACCACATAATCCTATACTTTGTGCTTATCTTTGTTAATTATCTCATATATTTAAATAATACAAATACTGTATTTCCTTGTAGAATGGGTTATAGGGAATATAAATCGGCCCCTATGTTAACTAGTTTATTAAGTAAGGTAAATCTGTGCCTTATAGTTACTAAAATATGTAGTAGTTAGATAAATCTGTGTCTTATAATTATTAACTTATTTATTAGGTAGCTATTTAATAAAACATTAAAAGTAACTTTAAAGAAACATTTTTAGGACAGAGATCTTTTTTTAGAGCTCCACCTGGATAGATAATTTTTTTTCCAACACTTGTTTGCTCATGCCATTCCTGTAAACATGTTGGTATATGTATGCAGGAAGCTTTCCCAGTATTCGGCCTTTGATCTCACCACCTGTTTGATCACATTTCATAGCCAGACGCTCACATGTATATATCTCCATCATCCACAAAACCCACACCACCCTTGCTCCTCCTTCCACTGTGGTTCTCGCTATGTGTGTCAATTTTCAATTTGGAAGAAAGAAAGTAAAGGAAGTAAGAAAATCCAAATGTTTCCTCAGATTAGAACTCCTGGAGGTATCCCAGTGTTGGGGACTGACAGACAATGCCAGCTATTTGTAACTCAGCTACTTCTTAGCCACGATGAAGGTGAAACTGGAATTTGGGGAGATTGTGGGTAGAAAAGAAGAATGGGCCACAATAAAAGAGATAAGAAGGGTTTGCAGAGCAAAGCCACATATACAGCCATTTTTAATAGCTGTCCTGGATAAGATTTTATGCCCATATCATCTCAAATACTGTTATTTTTAGAGGACTAAGGCTAGATTGTATTACATCTATGGCTCATTCTAACTCAAAATTCTCTAAATAGGTCCTTTTATGTGAATATTTCTCTGGGTGGTTTGATGCAACAATCTTCATCATTATATCAATAACTGCTATCACAGTTTCTGCTGACCCAGGCACTGTAGAAATAGGAGAGATGAGATCCCTGATCTCATGGACTTTACAGTCCAGTAGGGCTCATAAATGAATAGAGAATTATAATAAAGAGAATTATAATGTTGCCCCTGTATTTATCCTTTATTTGTTTCACTAATAGTTATTGATGATGTTCTTTGGGTCAGTACCCCAATCTCATGGATACAGAAAATAAATTACTAAACCAATAGATAATTTCAGATCGTGGTAAGTGATATAAAAAAACGAACAGTGTAATATGATACAGAATGAGTAATAGAAGAAGAGTGTGCTCTGATCGCACCTAACCTGGATTTAGGTGGTTGTTTTAGGTGCTAGTTATGTGGTGAGGGATATCAGAGAATACTTGCCAAAGGATATGATATATAAACTAAGAATTGGAAGATTCCTAAGTGTGAGAGATTAAGGTATAAAGGGGAAGATGGTGGGTGAAGAGCATTTCAGGCAAAGAGAATGGCATGTGTGAGACGTAGATGGTGTGACTTGCCCTCTCAGGTTGTTGAAAATGTTCCAGATCTGCCCGGGACCTCGGAGTGAGTGTGGTGGGTGGTGAGGCTGGAGCGGCTGGCAGAACAATAGAAAAAAGGGTCTCTAAGCTTAGTTAAAGTATTCAAACTTTGCCCCAGGAGCATGGGAAACCAATATTCATTAAAATGAAATTGCTTTAAGTTCTAAAAAGTATTTTTCAAATATGGTTTGGTAGGGCACCATTTTCTGTTTTGTAAATTCTTCCTTTTGGAATGGCAGAAACTTTTTAAAATAAAAGCCCTGTGTTAAGCATGTATTTTCCAAAGAATACTTTTAATTTCATTAACTTATCCATTAATATTTAGGTGAATACTTCATGTCCAGGCACTGTTTTGGATGATAGGAACGTATCAGTGAACAAAATGGATTAAATTCCCCCACTCAGGGAGGTACATTTGAAGGCATAAATTAGCAGAGAATTACTTTAGAGAATAAAAGGTTTTTTTCAAGAACTATGAAGGGGCTGAGATTCTACCTTAGTTGCAAGCTAACAAGTTAGCCTGCCACAGTTTTATGTAAGTAGGCAGAAGACATGAAACTCATAGATCAGAGACAAACAACTTTATTACTCATGGTCATAATAGTAGCTGGCATGTAAGCATTTGTGTAAGTTCCCAGTTTTCACAAGACAACGTAAAGACAGCCAGTTGATATCTATACATGCGGTGGGTTATGTTATAAGAGAGGAAACCTGAGCTTATGGAACACAAATCTTTTATAATGGATAATAAACAAAAGCATAACTATCCTCTGCTCTAGAGGGAGATATCATCTCTACGCATATAAGCAAGCCTGTCCCTTGCTCCAGAGGGAGAGACTTTTCACAATGCAGACTTCTCCAGAAAGACAGTTCAGAACAGAAATAGTCAGTGCAAAATATATGTAGAAACACAAGAGATTCACAGGGAATTCTCTTCCAAGAGGCTGGTCTTTGTTTTAGTCAACTTACAGCATAGACCACAAAATTATTATGTGGCCAAAATAAGACTGAAAGTTCACCTGCTTCTTTTATTGGAAACGGTATGTCTGGATATATCCTGTAGTTGTTCTGCACAGGTGAGATTTTGTGAATAGCTGGCCTTAGTGCCTTAGAACTGTGCAGCCTCGTCCTGTCTACAGACATGTTTTCAGAATGGCTGTGAGGTTTGAGGGCTTCACATACTCCCTTTTATGAGTGCTTGAAGTTTGTTACACCTTTTAGTGCACTTCAAGCCTGTCTTTTCTTTTTTATTTTTTTCTTTCTTTCTTTCTTTTTTTTTTTTTTTTTTTGAGACAGAGTCTCACTCTGTTGCCGGGGCTAGAGTGAGTGCCATGGCGTCAGCCTAGCTCAGAGCAACCTCAAACTCTTGGGCTCAAACAATCCTTCTGCCTCAGCCTCCTGAGTAGCTGGGACTACAGGCATGCACCACCATGCCTGGTTAATTTTTTCTGTATACTTTTAGTTGTCCATATAATTTCTTTCTATTTTTAGTAGAGATGGGTCTCGCTCTTGCTAAAGCTGGTTTCGAACTCCTGAGCTCAAATGATCCACCCGCCTTGGCCTCCCAGAGTGCTAGGATTACAGGTGTGAGCCACCGTGCCCGGCCCTGTCTTTTCTTTTTATGTTGAATTTATGTGTTTATGCATAAAGATAAGAAGTAGGTATGATAAAATACACTCAGAAATAAATTTCTCCTTAAAAATTACATTGTAACATTGTTAAGGCAGTAGCTCTTAAGAAATTGTCATGGAGAATTTTCTGCCCAAACTTTTAATACATATTTAAGAGTGGGGATCCTTTTCAATGGCCACCTACCAGTGCCTTTAAGTGGTTTTCAATCACATAAATAATACCTTAACTATTATTTTTAATTCTACAAGTCTACTTAATTTGAAATTTAATGTTACAATATTTTCATACAACATATATTTAGTCTTTAATAATCACTAGAATTAGAGATGCTATGCTTGTGAAACATATGAAAATAGCCACTTTTGGGAGTTGTATGTATGACAGTATTTTCAAAATACCATAGCAGTCAAGACCAATGGTTTAGGATTGTTTTTTAGGAATTGAAAAGGTAAGCATAAGATGTTTTAGGAAAAAATATCAGACTTGCAAGATTAATTTTGTTTAAAATCACTGATAATTCCAAAGCAAAATTCAATTTCACATGCTGATTTTACTCAATTTTCATGCACTACAGTGGCTTAAATCTCAGAGCAGAAGTTAAATCTCTTGTCCTCTCTTTTTTGAGTAAACAAATTGTGTGGTAAATCTGGATAGATGACTTTTACATTAACAATTGAAACGGGAGTAGCCTTTCTACTTTTTCTCTAAAAGACAGCAGTGTTGGCATTTTTATACGGATGTCAGTGATCTTTATATTGCTTGGTTTCAAAGGAATATTCATAGTTAAAATGAATATTCATAGTTAAAACAAACACAGCATGGGCTGGAGTTCCTTAGGCCAATCTCAGAATTTTCTAGTTTATTTTATGCATCAATTTTGGTAACAATCTCATTCATGTGATAATGTTAAACTTGACCTGAGCCCTGTGTTCTCAGAAAAGAGCAATAGTTGAGAAATCCTCCCACTCTTGTGTCTAGGGCCATGACTACTACAAAGAACCACCCTTCCTCATATGACTTAGATAGACTCACAGGTACCTCCCTTGCTTACCTGTGACAATGCCAGATGCACACCCTCCAGATTCCCATTCCTTGTCTCATAAATGATTAGTGGACCTGTTTGTACCTGTTGGCTAATCCGAACAAAAGCCTGACTTGACCAAACTTTAGTCGAGCTTATCCTCCGTCCCCAACTTTGACTCACTGTCATCCTGAGCCAGCATGCAGCCTCCTGAACTGCCTCTCTGAAATCAACAGACCAAAAAGAAAGG
The DNA here is from genome assembly GCF_041146395.1 of Eulemur rufifrons. Lineage (NCBI taxonomy): Eukaryota > Metazoa > Chordata > Mammalia > Primates > Lemuridae > Eulemur > Eulemur rufifrons. The sequence goes on along the minus strand of NC_090997.1, from coordinate 18,746,608 downwards.
CCTATCCTCTTAACTACCCTATCACTCCACCTACTCCCACACCCCACTTATTTAGTCCTCGCTGTAAAAGAAAGTCCTCTTCTGCCTGACCTTTAAGAAGCTGCAGATCTTACAGTTGGAGAGTTCTCCCTGTTGATAGGCCCTCTTTCTTGCAATGATGCTTTTGAATAAAGTTTCTCCTTAAGTAAGCCCAGATTACTTTCTATTTCACTCACGGTTAGTTTCCAACACCTTTCTTCTTTTCACCACTGCAAGAAAATTGTGTATATAGGGAAAATTAAGTTCATTTCAAAGACACGTTCAAAATACCTGACTGATGTTTCCACATATACTTGGAATACATCTCAAATGTCAAGTTCACTTTCTAAGAAAGCCACACCGAAAATGAAACAAGATGTAGCTGAGGCCTGCAAGTCAACTGGTTGTCAGATCCACTATCAACAAACTTCCTTCCTGGAAATTTGAAAGCTTGGACACCAAAAAGAGAGGCCCCATGAAGATCTTTGGTTGGGTATCTTCACTGAGGGTCCCAGTAACCCTAGTCTTTGAATATGAGGATCATCTTGCTCGTGTCCAGGTATCTGAGGGTCAAGGTGAGGGCAGTGGGCTGGGCGATTGTTCCTTGCCCACCTGGTCGCACCTGCACATATCTGCTTTCCCAATAAGATTGTAAAACATTTATTTCCAAGCTCCTCAAATCTCCCACCTCTTTTTCAATTAGGAGGGGGCTGGAAGAAAAAAGGAGTGAGATAAGAGATCCAAAGGGCAGATGTTAAGAGACTTCATGGAATGACATGCAAATTGGGTTTTTATTACTTTCTGTATTAAAACTCCTCACTGACTGCTAATTGTACCTAGGATGAAATACAGGGTCTTCAGTGGAGGCACAGGGCCCTGAACACTTGTCAGCCTCCTCTCCAGCCCTATTCCTGGCTCAGCTGCTCCTGGCTCATGTATGGCAACCTCACTGGCCCTTGACAGTTCTTGCAAACACACAGCCCTCTCGCTCCTCAGGGGCCTAGTGCATGCTGTCCCTCCACCAGCAATGCTCTGCCCTTCCCCCTTGGACTAGTTAACGCCTACTCATCCTTCAGGTCATTAACCCCTTTCATTAGAGAGGTTTGCCCTACCCTTCCTTGGGTAGGTTAATCTCTGCAGTATTTTTCTCCATAAAAGCACTTACAGTTTTTACCTTTGTTAATTACTTTTATTAATAATAAAATTATAACTACATGAGCATTAACTGTGAGTCAGGCTAAGTACTTAGCATGGTTTATTGCCTTTAATTCTCACTGTATTACTAATTCTACTTTACAGAAGATTTAGAGAGGTTATGGAACTTTTACAGAGCACACAGCTATGAGAGTGGTTAGGCACAAACTCCAGTTGAAGCAGTCTGACTCCGGCACCCTCCTCACTCCTAACTCTTTGCAAAACTGTCTCCAAAATGGCTTTTTCTATGCTAGGCTCTCTGGTAAGCAATTTGCATGTCCTCGTTCAGTGCAGCCTCACAATAATTTTAGAGGGCAGTACTATTAGTATTATCATCTTCATTATATGGATAAGAAAATCAAGGCATGCAGAGTGATTTGCCTAAGGTTATGCCCAATTTGAAAACGTATTTGCACAACCAAAGGACTTCATAGAAAAGCGGCCAAGACAAGATCACAATCCAGGCAACTTGACCCCAGTCTCTGCTTTGAATCAATTCTGTGCATGGTCTTCAGTGCTGCTCTCTCCCTTTGAATCCATGGATTCAAGGACTCTGTTTTGTTTAGCACCACATGTCTGGCACAGTGCTAAGCTCAGAGGAGCAAATCAATATATATTTGTTGAATGAGTGAAAAGAGAGTTTTGACCTTTTCTATCATGGCTAAAACATGTGTTTGCTCAGGTCAACATATATTTTATCATCAGAAATTATCCTCCAACAACTTCGAGCTATATTTCCTATATTAAGTATGAAACAGTACCCCCTCCCTCACTGCTTTTGATCGCTGGTCCAAGGCTTTTGGCTACTATAGGGAGCATTTCCAGCAGACATCATCAGCTCATTCAGAGCAGAGATAAGTCCTTCACTGTCTCCTCAGTTTTTCTGACAGGAAATCAACCTGTTTCCAGTACAGCAGTTTTTAATTGTCAACTAGATCAGTTACATATTGCTGGGTAACAAACTATCCCAAAACATAATGAATGTAAACAGCAAGCATTTATTATTTCTTGCGAGTCTGAGGGTTGGCTCGGCCGTTCGGCTGATCTGTATTGAGTGCCCTTGTGTTGGTGGGTCTTGCTCATGCATCTGTGCTCTCCTAGCAGATTGGCTGGGAGCTCATGTCTTTTCCACACAATCCCCTCTCCTGCAGCAGGCTAGCCTGGATTCGTCCTCTAGGTAGAGGCAGGAATCTAAGTGATGGGAAGGAAAAGGAGAAGGAGTTGGGGATGGGGGAAAGAAGAGAGGGAGAGAGAGAGAAGGAGAAAGAAGAAATGAGCAAGTGTTTTTTCAAGTCCCTACTTGCATTGTCTGTTACTGTCTCATTGGCTAAAGGATGTCACATGGCTAAGTCCAGAGTTGGTGTGGAAGAGCCCCAAAGGGTGTGGGTAAAGGAAGGTGGGAAAATTAGGGCCATTAGTACAATTTAAAAATGCAAATTGGAATAGTATTTACTTAGAAGAACAATCTCAAAATCACAACAACTCAAAATCCATCAGAGGTTCAGATGAGAAGAACAGTCTTCTTAAAGTCCTAACTGATGGATATCAGTTAGTTACTCTAAATATAACCCTGGATTAAACCTGGCAGTAGAAGGCTGAATAACTGGGCTATCATTCTCACCAAAAAGACTCTTGTTTTCACTGAACTGTGTTTAGACATAATGCCATTTGTCTAAAAACCATTCTTTCTCCTTGTTGGATCTGCTGCAGTGGTTCTTAACAGGCAAGGCATGGGGGTGGGGATTGGGATGGAGGACATTGAATATTGGCCCCTAAGGGACATTTGGCAATGTCTGGAGACAAAGTTTGTTGTAACAGCTGGAGGAAGAGTGCTATGGTCATCTAGTAGGTAGAGACCAGGTATAGTATTAAACATCCTATAATACACAGAATAACCTCCCACCGCAAAGTGTCATCCAGTTAAAATGTCAATGGAAGCTGGGTGTGGTGGCATGCACCTGTAGTCCAGCTACTTGGGAGGCTGAGGCAGGAGGATTGTTTCAGCCCAGGAGTTCAAGGTTGTAGTGAGCTATGATCAGGCCAATGTACTCTAGCCTGGGTGACAGAGGCAGATTCTATCACTAACAAAATAAAAATAAAAATAAATGTCAATGGTGCCAAGGTTGAGAAACTCTAATCCATTGAAAGGATGTTGTTTGTAGTTTTTCCAAGGATTCTTTTGAAAAACTTTTTTTTCCTAATTATGTGTCAGAAATAGTTGTACTTCTGAGCAAATGTTTTGATTTAGTCTTAGACACAAACACTGCAAATTGAATAAATGATCAACTTTTCCATTTTGCAATGGCTGTTAGAAAGCTCAGAGTCTCAGAGTCAAATCTGTTACCCACCTGTAGCAAATACCCACATCTCCATTTTTCTTTTAATAGACAAGGTCTCGCTATGTTGCCCAGGCTGGAGTGCAATCAGAGCGCACTATTGGGCTCAAGTGATCCTTCTGCCTCAGCTTCTCAAGTATCTGGGAGTACAGGCACATGCCACCATGCCTACCTTCTATTTTTTGTTAGCTTCATTTCTGGCTCCATTTTATAATCTTACCATTAATTTTTCTTTGTCTTTCCCAGCTATATCTAATTTATAGTCTTTTATTATTTTTTAAGTTTCTGGAAGCTGTTTTAAATCTCATTTTTGAAGAATCTAGGGATATAAATGTATACATGAATAAAATAAAACAAAGTATTTCTAGTCTGTAATCAAGGACTTACTCAAAAATAAGTACAGAATGAGAATTGCTATTTGTAGCCACTGGAAGTAGGCATGAGCTCTTAGATCTAGAACTTGAAATTAATTTGATTCTTTTTTTTTTTGCAGTTAGTGTTCAAAGTTTATTTTATTCATGTGTTTATTTGTATCCCACACTTTGCAAAGAAGATAAAAGACTAAAAGTTAAACATTTACAGTTAATCACCTTAAGTTTAAAGTTTTCTCAATAAACAGGTGAAGAGTTATGTGCTTAAAAGATTTTGCCTGTTTTAAATAGAATACTTGATTAACTCTGGACTGCATATATCAATCATGCTGGATAACAGTGTTACCTATAGTATTAATAAAAATAATCAAAATTATTAGTAAATACTAATATAAAAATCATGTGTGATAAAACAGGTTAAACCAATAGTTTTAAAATTGAAACAGAATAATTTTATTATTTTTAACTTTGAGATATGATTCTGTATGACATGCTCTTTCTTCTTTTCTTTTTTTTTTTCAGCTTATTATGGGGGTACAAAAGTTCAGGTTATATATGTTGCCCATGTCCCCCATCCCCCTGAGTCAGAGCTTCAAGTGTGTCCATTCCCCAGACAGTGCACATCACACTCATCATGTAGTTATACACCCATCCCCTCCCCCCACCCCCCACCTCAGTCCGATATCCAATTGGTGTTATTCCCAAATGTGCACTTAGGTGATGATTAGGGAAACCAATTTGCTGGTGAGTACATGTGGTGCTTCTTTTTCCATCCTTGGGATACTTCACTTAATAGAATGGGTTCCAACTCTCTCCAGGAGAAAAAAAGGGATTCTATATCACCATTATTTCTTATAGCTGAGTAATACTCCATGGTATACATATACCACATTTTACTAATCCACTCATGTATTGATGGGCATTTGGGTTGTTTCCACATCTTTGCAATTGTGAATTGTGCTGCTATAAACATTCGGGTGCAGGTGTCTATTTTATAGAATGACTTTTGTTCTTTGGGGTAGATGCCCAATAATGGGATTGCTGGATCGAATGGTAAGTCTATTTGAATCTGTTTAAGGTATCTCCATATTGCCTCCCACAGGGGTTGCACTAGTTTGCAGTCCCACCAGCAGTGTATGAGTGTACCTGTCTCTTAGCATCCACACCAACATGTATTGTTTTGGGACTTTTTGATAAAGGCCATTCTCACTGTACATAAGTGATATCTCATTGTGGTTTTGATTTGCATTTCCCTGATGATTAGAGATGTTGAGCATTTTTTCATACGTTTGTTAGCCAATCTTACATCTTCTTTTGAAAAATTTCTATTTATGTCCTTTGCCCACTTTTTGACAGGGATGTTTGATTTTTTCTTACTGATTTTCCTGAGTTCTAAATAGATTCTTGTTATCAGTCCTTTATCTGATGTGTAGCATGCGAAAACTTTTTCCCATTCTGTAGGTTGTCTGTTTATTCTCGTGACTGTTTCTTTGGCTGTGCAGAAGCTTTTTAATTTAATCAGGTCCCATTTATTTATTTTTGTTGTTGCTGTGATTGCCTTAGGGGTCTTTCTCATAAATTTTTTGCCTAGGCCAATGTCTGTAAGAGTCTTTCCTACATTTTCTTCTATTAAATTACCAACATCATTTTTCACAGATATAGAAAAAATAATTTTACGCTTTGTATGGAACCAGAGAAGACCCCGTTTAGCAAAAGCAATTTTAAGCAATAAAAACAAAATGGGAGGTATCAATTTGCCGGACTTCAAACTATACTACAAGGCTGTGGTTATTAAAACTGCTTGCTATTGGCACAAGCGCAGGGACACAGACCAGTGGAACAGAACAGAAAATCCAAATATAAAACCATCCTCATATGTGGCGTGCAGGAGAATAGTATGGATTTAGAATTCATTAGCATTGTGCTAAGCCATGATAAGTTATCGTAACAAATAGACTCTCTTGGCCTCCCCCATCCCAGTTTGAGTGGTTTAACATAATAGAAGTTTAGGTTGAAGTAATGTGTTCTTCTCCTCCATGTGGTCATTCAGGCATCCAGGTACTTTCTGTCTTGTGTCTCTGACATCTCTAAGACAGTAGTTCTCAACCCTGAGTGATTTAGCAATGTTTGGAGTTAATTTGGGTTGTCACAATGGGAGGAATGCTACTGACATCTCCCTCATAGAAACCAAGGATCTGCTAAACATCCTACAACACACAAGACAGCTCCTTACAATAAAGAATTAACTGGCCCCCTATGCCAATAGTGCCAAGGTTCAGAATCCTTTCTCTAGGGCCTCATCATATACTTCATATAGAAGAGGACAGAACTGAAGAAAAATGCAGGGCTGATTTTTACCAGTAGTAGTGAATATCACTTCTACTCTTCAACTGGAGAGAACTTAATTACATGGCTACAAACAGCAAGAAGCTTAATCTAGGCAGGAGTTGGCAAACTATAGCCCTCAAGGCTAATCCAGCCTACTGACTATGTTTGTAAATGATGATTTATTGAAACACAGTCACAGCTATTGTTTACATATTGTCTATAGCTACTTCCATGCTAATCGGCAGAGTCGAGTAGTTGCAACAGAGACCATATGGCCTGCATAGCCTAAAATATGTACTATCAGGCCCCTGATAGAACAAATTTGCCAACTCCTGGGTTAGGGACAAACCCAGAAAAAGGTAAAATGGACTTTGTTAGATGATAATTGGTCTCTGCCACAAGAAAAGAAATGATAATTAAAATTATGGTAGAAGGTAATATTGCCCAAGGAGAATGTTCATGGTGAGAAGATAAAAGATCTTAATATTTAAGCCCATAGTTAGCTTTTATGGACAGCAAGAACATCATGATTGCTCTTGGAAGGAAGTCCAAACATAAATTTATACATCGTACTTCACTGCCTTTTTTCCAGATGCTTTTGACATAAAGAAAATAATTAAGGAAATGCAATGTTAAAGAAGAATAGCTTTGAAAACTTATGTTAGACTCTAACTGGAAATAACTAATGCATCCACATTTAAAAACTTCTCTTCTGCTTTTTATGGAGGATTATTGCATTATTTCAAAATTTTTTAAGTGTCTGAGTCTTTTTGAAATATCTATGATGTAGATGGGAAGTAGCTGAAATAGAGTTTTTTAAGTGTAGTAGGTATGAGTGTCTGTCTGCCAATTTGGATATATGAGAAATGTCACTTTATTTTCTATAACATGACAATTTCTATTTTTGAGCTTTCATGGTGAAATGTGGCAGAAATTTTATCTCAGTCTACTCAGAGTCTCCTTGTGTTGCATCTATATCCCAAGGTTGGGTGGGACACCAGTGTTTGAAGAAACATCTGGCCTGGGTCTTTATCTGTTGATGCTGGTATCTGCAGAGATGCCCATTCTTCTATAGTGTGTAATGCCAGGCCTGGGCATCTGTAAACTATTATTTCTCATAAGTCTTTGCCAACTGTCTTCTAATTAGATTCTGCCAGTGGGAGGCACTGGTGGGAATTGGAAGGAAGAAGGAGGGAAAAGGATGCTCCGGTGTATTTCTAGTGTCTGCTGGCTTTCCTCCAGCAGAAGAGGGAGGTTAAGGTTCCAGGCTCCAGCATCTTTTGCACTCCCAGCATTAGCATGCTCTACCCACTCAGAAGCACAACCAGCACCAGCCTTAAGGAGGCTCTCTCAGAGGTTCAAACAATAACCATGAGTAGGAAGGTTCTCACCTCCGAGTTCCTACATTTGGGTAACTACACCTCCTCCTTTTTGTTCTCCCATGTCTGGGGATGATAGCTGTTTTTTCAATTATTAACATTTGGGTGACTCAGAGTCTTGATTTTGTTCTTTCAGCCTTCTAACACCTGTTTCTCCTATTCTCTCTATTAAAGCCTCTCTCTGAAATCTCTAGAGGGGTTTCTGAATTCCTATCTGGTCTTTGGCATGTGTCTTGGATTTTTCCTGTCAGTACTTCTGTCCAACCTGTGAGGACTCTGCATTCCTGTCAGCTATCTGGGTTGCTCCTGGGTGAGCCTGAAATATCATATTGCTGCTTCTTTTTTCCTGCTTGCACTCACGTCATCCTGGTCTGTTCCTGCCACGTTGAGAGAAAGTCTTCGGGAGAAACTCTGGGAGGCTACCTGAGACCCACCTGTCTAGACACACACCACATCTGCTGGGCTTTCTTCCTCTCTGGGATGAGTATGTAGCTCCCCCTCTGTCATGACATTCACACTTCAACTTCACCCCCAGGCCATGGCCTCATCTGGGAGATACAAGGATAGCTAAGCTTTTAAAAATTCTACTTTTTCCTCTTTCTTTCCCCAACCTGTGGACTATATTCTGGTCTCCAGAGCGTGTATTTGTGTGTGTATGTGTAAGGAGGAAGAAAATAAAAAGGTCCTGACTGATATGCTTTTAAACCTCAAGTCCCCCCTAGAGCCTGATTTTGAAACTGAAAACTTTTATAAAAGTTTCACTTTTTTGTTGCCTGCATTCTTCTGGGTCACATTCGTTCCCTGAGGCAATGCAGGCAAAATGTTAGCTGCCCCCAAATGCAGGAGGAAGGTAGGAATAACCAGAAATACAAGGTACATCTGTTAGTTTTCAAAATAGCTTCCTGCCCCCAAAGTTTTTCATTCTCCCAAAACTACAAGGTCCTCTTTTCCTGATCTCCACCTTTTTGTTTCCCTAATCACAACTCCCTTTCTTGGTTTCTCACCCTTCTGCTCTCCCACCACCTTCTGTTTTCTAGAACCTGGTCTGGTTTGTGCTGGGCGCCCTGTGCAAATTTGCTTCATGGCACATAACAGTATCTAATGGCTGTCTTCACAGGAGACTGTAAAAAGCTGAACAGCAAAAAGAAAAAAAAAAAAAATAGATGCCCTATTCCACTCTGCATCTTCAGTCTCTAGGACAGAGCCTGGCATAGAAGTACAATAAACTGATCTCTAGGCAAAAAATGATTTGTTTAAATTCTAAGTATTAAAGACAATAACTAACACTCACATAGCACTAACCTGTGCTTGTTCTGCTATAAGCAGTTCAAATACTTGATTCTAACTATTTGATTCTGACAGCAATTTTGTGAATAAGTACCCATTATTTACCTTCATTTTCCAGATGGGAAAATGGAAGCACAGAGAGGTCCAGCAACTTGCCCACAGTCACACAGTAGCAAGTGAAAAGGCCATGATTTAAACCCAGGTAGTTTGGCTTTACAGTCCATACCGAGTCACTAGGCCGTGCCACCTCTCACACATTGACTTGGCTTTTGTAAGGAGACAGCACACTCATTGTGCAGGGGATTCTGACACATTTTTAAAAATCCCAGTGGTTTAAAATCCTTCCAAAGAGGTATAAAAGGAAGAAAATATGGGAAAATAGATCGCATTATTTTTCTCATTATTAACACAGGTAATTTCACATTTATCTTAAAAGTGCTGTGCCAGAAGGGCAAATTCTTATCACTGTCACACTTGGGTCAGGACGCTCATAGTCGCTAAAGGGTCCTGTTCTACCCTAGATGTTGAAGAGAACATACCCTAAAAAGGGAAAGGAAAAAGGAACTGCAGAGCCAAGCAGAATTATCCCTATTTTAAAGGCATCTAAAAAGAAGGCGGGAGGAGAATAGACAAAGCATATTTCCAGTGCTATGATCGTTCCAGGGAAGAAAAATATAGAGTAATTTAGAGTTTTCATTAATTTTTTTAGAGCCACCAAACTTAAGTCAAATGTCTATTTTAATGAAATAGCCTGGTCGTGGCATTTAAATTGATTATTGAAACAGTCTTAAAACAAACATGTCTTTGCATAGAAATTTGACTTACTCCTTCATTAAGTTTTAAATATAAAAATTTTGTGTTGTCATTATTAATTTTGAGTAAGTATGAGAGATTTGGACAATTTTTCTGGGCCAGTAATGGTTTATCTGTTAAAGTTTTCCATCACTTTATTACTACTTATTATAACACTGAAAATCAGACAGATTTTTGTGAGCTATCTTCCTTTACTACAAACTATAATGATTATAATTTCACTTTTATTGAAATCTTGATACCTAGTTTTTATTGTTCTACATCAAATATACCTATTTGCAACTAATGTGCCACCTTGAAAAGATGTCCTTATTCAAATAAAAATAATGATCCATAAATTACCATGGAGGAAGCAAGCCAGATTGAAGCACGGAGTATTGGAAAATAAATCAAAATTAAAAGGTCCTTTGGCCCATTTTGGACAAAGAACACACACACATTCATTTATTCATTTATTTAAAAAGTGTTGAGTACCTATTATATACAAGGCAAAAGTTGGTATGTTAACAATGTCTATTAGAATATGATAATAAATAGTGATTCTAAACATGACCAGTCCATCAATTCTTTTATGTCCTAATGGCTGGTTAAGTTAAATGATGGGTGCTATCCATTTAAGGCTCTTACGACACCCAAAATCCTGGTAAATAATATGCACTGTAGTTATAGTTATACTTTTTTTCCCCAAGTCTAATAAATAATACCCCATTGAGGTGTTTATAACCCCAACTAGTCACAACTAAAGGTGAGTAAGTAAGCTTGTAATATAAGCCAGATCTAATTTTTTGTCTGATTATTGGTGAACATTTGACATGGTGTATAACTACATTTAATATCTAGCAGATATGCATATCAAAATGCCATATTAAATACATATGTATTATTAATAACAAATGGAATAAAAGAAAGTTAATGTTAAATTTTATTAAGGAAATAGTAGCCCACATTATCCATATATAACTTTCCTACTACTTATTAAACTGAAATGTTTGTCATTTTTATTTCATATGTATATTTTACAATATGATAAATTGCATGTAAGATGGAAGCATTTATTTTGTGATGAAATTTGGAACTGCAGCAGAATTTCGGCTTTATTCTATTTTATTTAAAAAATTTCAAAGCCATGAATAATGGTAAAATTTTAAAAATGGAACTAAACACATGAAATCACAATTCTTACTTTTACATTTCTTTATTTTAAGCTCTTCTACTGTGTAACTATAAACCCCCTTTATTATGGAATTCCTTAGTAGTGTCTTCTGTTAATTAAATTTAGTCTAGAAAATTTAGATTTTCATTGGTATAGTTCCTTTTTTTGTACAAGATTGAAGATAATGGTCAAATGATTTTAAAAATTATTGTTAGGTAAAAATAGTTTTTGTGATCTTTACATGAAAATTCTTGAGCTATTTCCTCTCAATTAAAAATAATACTAATGTTTCCCATGGGGTTATAATATGGCAGAGACTTTTTAAAAGTAATTAAATATGTTCATGAGAGGAGAGTATTTTCATTCTTAAGTAATGGGATTCCACAAATTATTAAACTGATTCTTTTTTTTTTTTTTTTACATAGACGATGACCTACATTTTTATTTGCCTAGAAGTTTAAAAATTGTTAACAGTAGAAAGGTTAGTTCAATGTGGTACCAGTCAAGTTTCTTTACACATTCAGGTTTATATGGACCAAACTCTCATTCAATTAGCCCCTGGCCTTTGCAGCCAGGAACTTCTGGTTTTCGGTGTCTAAACTAAAGGACAATGAAGTTATAAGAATAAGCTATGAAAAAAGGAAGCATCTTAAAGGCAAAAGTCTTCTCTGATCATTCTGATTTTGTTTTCTTTATTGAGCACAGACCTGAATGCTTTTGTGCCTCTCAAGGTTTAGAACACAGCTCTTGGGTAGGTAGAAGCAGCACAAAAGTAGAAAAGAAAAAACTAGCTCTCATTTTAACCATACAGTCATTGGCCACCAGAACTTCAAGAGGCCTCCCTTGGGTCCCTGTTTTCCTCTCCTGTCTCTGAGGGGCAGGACTTCCCAGAAAGATCATTGTTCTTATTCCCATGTTTTTCCAGGCAAAACAATGCCACTGCTTTTCACTGGGAGCCCAACAATGGCAAAGCTACCCTTTCCTGTATCCATTCTGCCTCACCCCACTAAATGCAATCTGTTTCCTTGAACTGTTACGTTGGTGGTGCACAGAGAATGGATAGAGGAGTCCATCTCTTATATCTTCAGTATTATGCTTTCTGTGTATCTTCTTAGCTATGGGTGAGGGAATGAATCTGGGATGGGGTGGGAATGTCATAGATAGAAGGGAGAGAGTTTTCTGCAGTTTAAATTCCACCAAGGAACTGGCAGTTAAGTGGGCTAGGGGTGACCAAATTTTATATCTGCTGTCCAATTCACAGGACAAAGAGTCATAACTGTTTCTTTCAGTTCCCCAAACATTTATTAATGGATTAATTTCCAGATTGATCTATTTACTGGAAAGAGGCACTGAGTTACAGGGAGTTAAGTCAAGAAAGACTGGAGCCAGCCGTAAGCACTGGTGGTGGATTCCAGTTGGTCATGCTTTCTGATCCCTAACTATCGAGTTGGATAAGAAAGTGCATCAGTTAGATGTGAAAAAGCATGTGCTGCCTCTCCAAAGTCCAGAAGTGCTTAGAAACTGTGATGTATATAATTCAGAACAATAAATTACGTGCACAAAAGGAGTTTATCATAACATAAAATTAAAAAGTGACAATTTCATCACACGGTAACACTGCTGTTTTCCTTTTTTTCTTTTTTTCTTTTTTTTTTTTTTGGTTTTGTCCTTTTTTGTTTCATTTTTCATTTCCATTTTTGTTTTTTTATGGAGGGTTGGGGAAGGGTAGCAATTTGGTCCACCGAAGATTAGTCACCCTCAATGATATATATATTAGAAAAAATATCAGCAGCAAGACTCTCTGGAATAGATTCTGTTTGATGTAGCTAGTCTGTCTTTTCTGTTTTGCCCTCTTTCACGGCAGCCTCTGAAGTTTTCCGCAGGGGGGCTTTCTCCGAGTTGGCATGTCCTTGGCCAGAATCCGCCGCTCCACCGTTTTTGTGAGTAGTATGTTTTTCCAAGTAGTTCAGCATTTCACTGAGGACTGTTTGGAAAGTGCTTAGAGCTGCACATATTGCTGGAGTCCCAAAGCCATGAGTGATCAAACTAGAAATGAGAAATGGTAGGATAAAAGAATGAATGATTTGCAATAGGATATACAACAGCACTTCTCTCCATTTAATCCAGAACATTCAATTAAACAAGTGTTTATTGGGTTCCTAAACTGTGCTGAACATTGTGGAAGATACAACACAATTAAATATGTTTTCCTTGACTATAAGAAATTTAGGACCAATGTAGAAAAAGACTTGTCATTGAAAGACTTGATAGGTACTAATTATTATCAAGTCTGAGCATTTAACATGTGACTTGATTCTCCACCTCATTAGGAAGTAGCTAGAAAATGTAACTTTCTATGTATGAGAATCATCTTGCTTTCAAGAATGGCATATATGCTTGTAAGGGCACAGATCACCCATGAAGAAATCATAATTGGTTGAGTGTGCCCAATGGCTAGCTGTTCCTCTAGCTTGATTCTTCTTTTCCATAGTAACGCAGTGTTTTCTGGGCTTATGGCCATCCAGCTGGAAACTACATTTCCAAGCTTCTCTTGCAGCTAGGTTTGGACGTGGTACTAACCTACACACAATAGAACACTGGGGGAAGTGATATATGCAATCCTTACTTGCTTAAAAGGAAACTGAGTGCCCTCTATTTACTCTCAAAATAGCTATGCATTATGTAAACGAAGATAATCACATTAGTGGCAGGGACAGAGCAAAATAGAAGGAACTTCTTTACCTCCCTCTGGACTCCTAAATGAGAGATAAATAAAATTCTATTTTATGTAAGTCACTCTACATTTGGGTCTCAGAAGCTAAATAATTAACTAATAATCATAACTAACAAGCAAATTTAAGGAGTATTATGGTATCCTCAGCATAGGTAGCCCTTCCAACTATGACAAATGTCATCTCTGGTTGGACAAATACATAACTGTAGATTCACTCTTGTTGTGAACAGAACCTACAAAGATTGTTCATTTGTGTACATTTTTCCAAAGTGACACTTTATCAGTTTGCTCCCCATAATTTATGTCTTGTAATAATATGGGAAAACATGCTTGCCACATATTATGCTCATGTTATAATATATATACAACATTGCACATTAAAAAAATAAAGCCATTAACTGCTTACAAGTCCTAGGTTGTAATAGTAGTTATGACATTAGCAGTTTTAAAGTCATATAGTACCATCCTTCATAATATGTTAACTACCCATAGTTACTTCTCTTAGGGTATATAGGGTATCTTTAACAAAAAAAAAAAAAAAATGAGATTTTTAAAACAATGCAAATGAGGGGTTTAAGGTTCAAGGTAGCCTTCTGATATACCGGAGTGGAAGTAATAGTAGGATCTATCATATGGGGTTATTGTTTATATTAATTCGTGCAGAGGGCTCAGAATAATGTCAGACCTACACTAAGTGCTGGATAAATGATAGAGATTGTTGGCTGTGGTATATTCATGGTAAGGATAAAATTTTCTGCATGCTCCTTATTATATTCTACAGGTTGTTACCATCTTTCCTCTGGATACATTACAAAGCTTGTCCTATGCCACAGTCATAACTGGCACACATTAAAAAGAAAAAAATGATGTCAGTCTATGATTACTTAGAAAACAAGAATGGACAATGCTTGAACAATTATGTGCACCCAAATTTGTAGTATAAGACATCATTAGAGCTCAAGTACCATATTCACATCTTTGCTGCAATATCTTGCATTGCCAAGCAGGAAAACTGATTGCAGCTCCATTTCTACAATGAGACAACTAGAGGAGAATCTATATGATTTTGGATCTATCAGGGAGCCAGGAAAACAACTGCAATTGTTGGAGTAGTAAAAGAATTAATCATGATATCATCCACCAAAAGAACTGAGTGAAACCAGCCATGAATGTTTTTCTAGATGGTTGGCCCTAGGCACAAACTGCCTCTGACTTTTTTCTTATGCTTTACTGCTGTTTAGAACTCCTTACACCATTAGATGAATTTTATTTCCCCTATATTGGCATGTCTTTTTTGTTGTGACTCACCTCTTCATCTATAGCTTAGTATACAGTATTTAGTTTCACTGGGGGAAATATTAAAATTAATAGCCAATATTTGAGTTCTGAACATATGTCAGGTCCTGTTCTAAGTTCTTTATCTGTATCACCTCATATAATCCTAGCTAAAACAATAAGGAGTTTCTATTTTGCAGATGAAGAACTGAGGCTCAGAGACGTGAAATAATTTGCCTGAGAAATTGGATATTCTGTATTGTCTCTATGCTTATGTTCCTCTTGGACCTTCTTTACTTCTTTCCTTTGAGAAATCACATTTCTCTGGGGAGTTTTAGCTCAGCCTCTCTGACTTAACTCTGTTCTTGGGCAGCCTTGTAGGGAGATAATGATTCTTCTTATTCACTTTCCTGTCGAAGAGCAGGGTTTTTAAAAATCAAGCATAAAATGAGTAGTTCTGTATAAAAGCTTTAAGCTTTATTTATCCACGTCAAGAAAAAGGTTGTCACTACAATAAAAGATTCCTCTTAAGCTGGTATCACTTCTTGACTGATGGGATTTCTAGCTTCCAAAATATATATCTAATCATTAGCAGGTTGCATTGTCATCTTTGCCCTGGATTGAGAACCAGGTGCACTGGGTCCTCAATTTTGTTCTGGCCTCAGGCACTTTGTGATTTGGGGAAAGTTATTTAGACGACAAAGATCTGACAAGAACATCTACTTGCATGTTCTTTCCAACTCTAAGCTTTGCTTTAAGAGTACTAACGTTTATGGTGCTCTTCTTAAAACCAAGGACATGGGTGGGGCCTGGTGGCTTCATGCCTGTAATCCTAGCACTGTGGGAGGCCAAGTCCGGAGGACTGCTTGAGATCAGGAGTTTAAGACCAGTCTGAGCAACAGCAAGACCCCATCTCTGCTAAAAATAGAAAAACTTAGCTGGGCGTGGTGTTGCACTCCTGTACTCCCTGCTACTCCGGTGGCTGAGACAGGAGGATCACTTGAGCCCAGGAGTTTGAGATTGCAGTGAGCTATGATGCTGTCACTGCACTCTACCCTGGGCAATGGAGTGAGACTCTCTGTCAAAAAAAAATATAAATAAATAGATACAAATAAAACCAAAGACATGGCCAGAGGTTATGGAAGTTGAAAACTCACTTAGTTCAACAGAGGAGTCTAAAATTGATTGTGGAATATTTAACTTAAGAAAAGTAACTACCTGAAATGTCATCTTTCAACATGAAAAACGTTATGCAAATTTTGTTAATTACCTTAACTTAACATTGCCTGCACCTTAAAAAAAATGTGCATGGCACACTGCACAGGATGATAATAAATACAAGGCATAGCCTTGCATCTATAGAAAAATTAAAAAAAAAATAGAAATGTTAGGGCTGACTTTCAATCCTAGATGGAAAATAAACTAAGGTCATCTGTAAGGTAACAAACTATAGTAAAATCTCCAAAATCTCTGATAATGAAGATTATTTTTGCCTTTAGAAAATATTATTTTTCAGGCACAGATTTGCTCTTTAAATTATACTTGGCATTTGCATATACTGTCATTAGATTGCTATGAGAGAACATTTCATATGCAAATATCACGAGGGTTAAATAGTAGCCATAATGACTCGAAAAAGGTAGTCAAAATATAGTTCTTCTATATTCAAATTATTCATTGAGAGTCAATTCCTCTATCTTCAGTGAAGCAATTGAAGGAGAAAACTGGTATTACGCTAGATGTGTCATGTTAGTGACACATTTGTAAAATTTTTGCTGAACAGTGATTGCACAGGATTCAAATGTTGGATCAGATTTCTTAATGTTTCCCAAATCTCCTTCCTTCATCCTATGTAATCATGTTTTCTATTGCCTTATTTTTGTAAAGCTTATTTCAGGCTTATTCTTCTTAATCTTCAAACCTATGATAGTCATTCCTAATTGTGCACCTTTGTGTGTCTTCCCTCTTTTCAGCCAATCCAAATTTCACTCAACTTTCAAAGCTTCTTTGACGATACTGATGAAAAAGAGTTAGGGTCCTGGTCCCTTGCTAAAGATATTGAAAAAGATGTGCTCCTTCCAAAGGATAGAAACCTGCCAAAGTGATGAGAGGAATTAAATAGAATTTTGGGGAGAAAGGAGTAACATTCCCAAAAAGATTATAAAACCAGAATCCACAGAGGACAATGGGAAGAAAACAGACAGGTAAGGCTAAGCTCCCAGTCAACAAAGTGAGGAGAGGAGTGGGAGCAATATTGGTGGCATCAGAGCATCAGTGATAAACAAAGTACACCAGATATTTACTACAAGTGGCAAGTAAGATGTTATATGTATCTCTAAATATTCATGGTTTGGGTCTCCTATTATAAATTGGTAATCAAATGTTATGGTTTAATCTTGAAAAAAGTACAGGAAGTATTAAACAAAATCAAAATAAACTATAAACCAACAGCAGCAACAACAAAAATACACAGGACTAAAGATAAAGCATTTGACAAAATTTAACATCCTTTCATAAAAAAAGCTCTCAATAATTTTAGGTATAGGTGGAATGTACCTCAACATAATAAAGGCCGTGTATGAGAAGCCTACAGCTAACATCATACTCAATGGTGAAAAGCTGAAAACATTTCCTCTAAGATCAGGAACAGGACAAAGGGCCCACTCTTACTGCTTCTGTTTAACATAGTACTGGAAGTCCTAGCCAGAGCAATTAGGCAAGGGAAAGAAATAAAAGTCAGTTAAATCAGAAAAGAAGTTTGAATGTTTCTGTTGCAGATGACGTGACTTTATATATAGAAAATCCTAAAAACTCCACTAAAAAACTTAGAACTAAAAAATGAATTCAGTGAAGTTGCAGGATACAGAAATCAATTGCATTTCTATGCACTACCAATGAACTATTTGAAAAAGGAAGTTAAGAAAACAATTCTGTTTACAATAGTATCAAAAAGAATAAAATACTTATGGATAAATTTCACCATAAGACATTGATAAAAGAAAACTGAAGATGACACATACATATGGAAAGATATTCTGGTTGTTTGGTGAGTACAATGTGCATTGCTTCAGTGATATATGAACTAAAGGCCCTGACTTCACCACAATGCAATATATAAATGTAGCAAAATGTCACCTGTACCCTATGAATATATACAAATCAAAAATAAATAGAAAAAAGAAAGATATACTGTATTCATGGATTGGAAGAGTTAATATTTTTAAAATGTCCGTACTGCACAAAGCAATCTATAGATCCAACACAATCCTTGTTAAGAAGACATTTTAAAAGAAATAGAAAAAAAATCCTAAAATTCATATGAAACTATAAAAGACCACTGAATGCCAAACCAATCTTTAGAAACAAAAATGAAAGTGGAAGCATCATGCTTCCTGATTTCAAATTATATTATAAAGCTGTAATAATTAAAACAGTATGGTACCAGCATAAAAACAGACACATAGACTGATGGAACAGAATGAGTCCAGAAATAAAGCCACACATATATGGTTAGCTAATCTTTGACAAGAACACAAAGAATACACAATAGGAAAAGGATAGTCTCTTCCTTAAATAATGCTGGCAAAACTGGATATACACATACAAAAGAATGAAATTGGACCCTTATCTTATACCATACACAGAAATTAACTTAAAAAGGATTGAAGATTTAAACGTAAGATCCAAAACTGTAAAACTCCTAGGAAAAAAACAGGGAGGAATCTCTTTGACATTGGTCCTGGCAGTGATTTATTGAATCTGACACCAAAAGCTCAGTCAACAAAACCAAAAATAGACAAATGGGATTATGTCAAACTAAAAAAGCTTCTGCACAGCAAAGGAAACAATCATAAAATGAAACAGCAACCTATAGAATGGGAGAAAATATTAGTGAACCATATATCCCCTATGGGATTAATATCCAAAATATATAAGGAGCTCATACAACTTACTATCAAAAAACCAAATAATCTGATTTTAAAAATGGGCAAAGAAACTGAATAAACATTTTTCTAAAGGCAACATACAAATATCCAACAGGTATAGGAAAAGATGCTCAACATCACTAATCATCAGGGACATGCAAAGTAAAACCATAATGAAACATCACCTGACACTTGTTTAGGGTAGCTATTATCAAAAAGACAAACAGTAAGTGTTCGTGACAGTGTGGAGAAAAGAGAACCCTTGCACATTGTTGGTGGGAATGTAAATTGGGATAGCCATTATAAGAAACACTATAGAGATTCCTCAAAAATTTAACACTACAACCATAACATAATTCACCAATCTCACTTCTGGGTATATATCCAAAGGAAATTAAATCAATATCTCAAAGAGAGATATATACCCTCATCTTCATTGCAATATTATTCATAATAGCCAAGATTTGGAAACAACTGAAATATCTTACATAAGACACTATACACATAAAATTGAATATTATTTAGTCATGAGAAAGAAGGAAATTCTATCATTTGTGACAACATAAATGAATCTGGAAAACATTATGCTAAGTGAATGTGAGGTGCTTTGATTAACTTGACTATGGTAATCATTTCGCAATGTCTATGAAATTATCACATGGTATACCTTAAATATATACAATTTTTATTTGTCAATTTACTGTAATAAACCTGGAAAAAAATAAACAGGTCTGAGATGGGGAACTATTATCATCAACCTATACTCCACCTGACATTACCTTCCGGCAGCACTTGGGTATCAGCCACCTCCAGGAGGCATCAGCCTAGGGGAACAGGGGTAGGGACTCCAGGGTAGGGAATAATTGAGTTAACAAGAGGCTAAATGTTCTTTGGTTTCATTTGGGAATCTTTGATGATTAGTAGGATTTAGTTTTAAAGTTTTGCTCCCAGAATGAGGAAGAGGAACAATGCAGACAGAGACCGGATGCTTAGGGAAAGAGTGTTGTGTTAGCATATGAAAGATTAAATAATAAGATACTGATACTTTGCTTTCTTTTTAAAGAGTTTAATCTTTAAAACTGGTGATAGTATAATTAATGAAGTTGAGACTTTTTTTTAAGTCTAGAAAACTCCCATTTCTGGATAAAGAAAATATAGGCACATGTTTCAGAAACAATGAAGCTATTAGGTAATCTTTGAGAAACATGGAAGATAGGGAACAAAGTAGTAAAATTAAACAGAGAAACATGCCTTAATAGTTAAAGCAGTGGGGGGAAAGACAGATTTTAGAAACTCGAGGTTATTAAATTATTTTAACTAGTCCTCTAACAAATTTCTGTAATGGGATATTTTTAAAAATTGAGTTTATCAAGCTTGAATTTGCATGTGGTAATATCACCTCTTTTCAGGTGTACAGTTGGTTGGATTTTGACAAGCTTACACATTTGTGTAACTACCAACATTTCTCACAAAGCTTTCTCGTGTCTCTTTTCAGTCAACTCACTCTCCCCACTCCCAGCTCCTGGCAATCACTGCTCTAATTTCTGTCCCTATAACTTTTACCTTTCCTCAGAGTATCATATAAACTGAACCATAAAGTCTGTAGACTTTTGTGACTGGCTTCTTTCACTTAGTACAGTAATTTTGAGACTCATCTATGTTGTTGTATTTATCAATAGATAGTTTCCTTTTATTGCTGGTAGGTATTGCACTGAATGTATTTTTCACAATTTGTTCATGTAATGGGTTATTAAAAAGTTTAAGCACTAGTATTTAAAAGTAGACATGATCACTGACATGCTGCATAGATTTAGTAAGAAGTACAATAAAGGAACTGCATTTTCCTCTAGAAAAGGGTAATTACAGTCGTAGCAATGTAATTTAGTGTAAGATTTTAGAAATGGATCTGACAAAAATCTCTTCAAATATTGTATGATAGTGAGGGGGGACTAAACTAGATGACAGTAGTATAAGGCAAATTCACAGCTGGTTACGCAGTGACACCCAGAGTGTGGATGTAAGGGCAGTTGTCAACCTTGAAGGATGTTTCTAGTGGAGAGCTGCAAGGCTCTCATTAATCCCACTCTGCTCAACATGTTAATTAACAATGTGATTGACGGAATCATGGATTTTTAACTTAATGGCTTGAATTAAAATAGAGAGGAAAATTCCTGCATTGCATAACAGAACCAAAGTTCTGAAATACCTTAATGTGGTAGACAGCTTAATTGGTGGGCCAAAATCAATGATATGAAATTTAGGGGAGATTAAGGAAAGCATGTCTACTTGGGTAAAAAGCAAATTAGTGTTGCAGTATACTAAGGGAGAGATTTGACTCAGGAGCAATTCATAGGGAAAAGGCTTACAAAAGCAGTGAGTCTAAACTGAACAAAGCAAGGGTCAAAATTTGAGGTTTGGATCATAGGTAGTCACGCTTAAAAGCTACATCTACCTTGCACTATGTTGTCTTCATTTTCCCTCTCTCTCTCTCTCTCTCTCTCTCTCTGTAACTGGATTCCAGCTCATTGATTTCATTTTCCTATTACTAATTTCACACTGAGGAGCAGAAAGTCTCTGACAACTGACTGTGAGGAATGCGATCACCTGCTGAGAAAATCCGACTGCTGTAGTTTATGGCACCTGACATTAGGGAAAATGTAACTTATATTTAACAGTCATCTTCCTACTTTTATTCACGGTTTTAAAAACTATTTTGCTAGACCTCCTAATTAACATTCTCCAAAGCATCTTTCTGCAACATAAACCATCTCTTCAAAATGGCTCAGTTCAGGAAGGTGGTGACTGTTTGCTGGATTCAGAGATGAAGCTCTACTTCTCAATTTTCACCCTAGGTATTTAGGTTTCCCTCTTAAGTGTTCACATTTCAGCCATTGAAAGGACATCACAGGGTAGAGCAATTTTTCTAGGGAGATTGTATATGAGTGTGTGTGTGTGAGAGAGAGAGAGAGAGAGAGAGAGATCATGCATGCCTGTGTGGACTTGTACTGTTTTTGCCTTTTCATACAGTGATATACTCTTCTTGACCTTGACCTGAATAAGTTTTACTGATGTAGCCTTTAACTTTTTAAAGGGACATATATCATACCAGTTAAAACTGTGTTCTCTATCAGTGGGTGTTAGAAATGAAGAAATTGAGACTCAGAAATGAAAGAGGAGAAGAGGGTAGAACAGAAGGTAGAAGAGACTCTTGTTGCAAGATGAATAAATTTTAATTCTTTCTTCTTTTTCCCTGTGTAGTTTTGCTAATAGGATGGTAGTAACATCCCATCTTCAACTCGGTGTCTATATTTATAAACTGCTTGACGTTAATAATTAGGACCCATCAGAAAACTTCCATATAATAGAAATTTCACAAACTTCACACCTTATGATCCCTGTTTAAGTGCATTTCTTGCTTGCGGTCCCAGGCCTTACCCATATTTGTCTTTAAAATCTCCAAAGATTCAGTGCTTACTTGGAACATACCCTAATATAGGATTCCAAATGGACATCTGTCAGAAGAATAAGAGTTATTTTACTTTCCTTAGTCTAAGTAAATATGGTTTGCATTTCACCAGCTTTGTTGTATGCTACAAAGCTGCTTACATATTGTTCTAATTGTCTTTCAAAAATTCTTTCTTTACTTTAACTAATTTGTCTAAACTGATTTAAATTAAACCACTAAAGCAACTTTCTAAAACATAGCCTAGAGCAAACTTCTATGGAATCTTCACCTGGATTCTTCCTATCTTGGCAAGAGTTGTGTCTGGTATCCAATACCTGTCTACCTACCAAGGAAATACTGATTTAGAATGTATTGAAAAGAAAATGAAAGTTTCTTTAGTATTTGCCACTAAAGACTGGGTCACTCTGTTGTATCTGCCAACCATAGATGATTTTTTCTGAGTACAAAAAGCTGCAAGTAATAGATACTATTATGCTACAAACTAGATGACCAACAATCAAGAGAAAGTAGTCTGCCACCATCATTTGAGTAATTCAACTAAAAGCTAATTTCATTTCATAAAATTTCAACTTAGTACTTGAAAAAGCTTGGCAAGCAAACTTCTCTTTTCCTCTACTTCTTTTGGTATGTATGAAGGTTGAAACAGAGTTTGGGTTATTATTCCTATTATTTTGTTATGTTCTATCATTCCAATGGTCATATGCTATCATGAATCTTTTAGATTCTAGAATTGCATAGAAATGCAATTTCTAGAATTGCATACAGACACTACTCAGTTCTGCTTTTTGGCCTCGGGAAAGCATGCACACAAGATTTAAAGGGAAGACAGATCTCCCTTTCCTTCCCTCTGGGATTATTCACCTACTGCAGGTTTAGGTCCAAATGTAGTCCAGGATGCTCAGCCTGTACCCCCCACTACAGTGTTAGGTGGCCACCAGAAAAGAGCCCTCTTCTGCTCATGAGAACAGCTGTTAGGAGTCTGGGAACCAGACTCTGGAGAACAATAGCAAAGGATTGCAGATCTTCTCTGCCAAACTTTACTTCCTTTCATAGCTCTGAGTATAAGGCAGCACATCTGCTAAATGTAGGCCATGGAGAAAGACCCTCATACTGAGCAAAGTAGATGGGGTTTATCCTCCAGAAATTGATGGCATCTATTTTTTGTGGCCTAATTGACTGAGGAAACAGGAGAGGGGAAACTAACTGATGGTGCCCCAAAGGCTTTTAAATTTTAATTTAATTAAGGTACATAATTAAGGTATCTAATTCTCTGGTAGTGGGGAATCATTGAAATGTACTCATTAGCAAGGCCTTGACAGCACTCCCAAATGTCTCAAGGTTTCTTTAGCTGGTGGTTCTCAACTCTAAATGCATATAAGAAATCACCCAAGAAGCTCATTTCAAAAATACCAAGGTATAGGTCTCACACCAGAGACCCTGACTTAATTGGTTTGGGATGGGTCCCAAGTATGAGTATATTTTAAACAGTCCCCATTCAGTGTAAATGAAGCCAGGGAGTTAGACATGTCTCCTTGAGGCCAAGAAATAATGCCTCACTCCTGTGTCTGCTTTCCTCCATGGGAAAACACTTCTTCAGCATTTCCCCAAGAACTGCAGAACTTTAGTTCCATAGAATGTTAGCAGGTATTCTGAGATTTAAAAACAGTCTCTGTGATCAAGTTTTGGAAACATGAGCCTAAGGGTACAATCATTGCAGGTACATTAGAAGAGACCAAAGCCAATCACATCCAAGTCAGCTTTTTTACTTGATAATACTTGACACATGCACCATATCTTTTACATACGGGAATGGAGTTTTTAGGAACAAGTTAACCATTTCCTTACATTTCTCCCTGTCAGATACATCATATTTTCTATTTGGAATGAAAATGCTAAGCTTAGGACTTAACACTTCTTAAAGTGAATTTTATTGAACTTTTGACTTTTTAAAATGAACAGGTGGAGAAAACATAAGAAGATATGAGGTCATATAGAAATACAGTGTAAGTAATAATTTAAAACAGAGTAGCAAATTAAGAATGGGGTAAAATGTCATTGGTCTAGAAGGAGCTTGAAAGATCATCCAGGTTAACTGCATCGACTTACAGCTGAACATGCAGAGGCCAGACAGGTGAAGTGTCTATTCTAAAACTATACATCTAGTTGATAACCAAGAGGAAACTGAGTTAGGTCCCCTGACAAGCCATCATAAGTTCTTCCCACCATCCTGTGCTGTCTCCCTGTGGATTCTTCCCCAATCCAAAGCTTAACAAAGATAGAGATTATTTAAATACAAATTTACCAGATTTCTTCTCCAATGTGTTCACTCCCCAAAGTCAATTATTCACACATGTAGTTATTACAGGGTCATGTTTGCAACCTTTAATTAGAAGCAATTGATTCTGCATGTATCTCCTGACAAAGATTCTTTGCTTGATCTAACTTTAGTCAGGCTCTTGAACCTTCTCTAGGCCTTTCTGTGCACTTCCTTGTAAAATTCAGTTTTAGCAAGAATTTGCTTTTAGCAAGTCCATTTAGCAAGAACCCTACACCCTCAATATCTGATCTCCCTTGATATGTACTCAGGTTCTTCATTCTTTGCCATTCTCTAGGTGTTATCTGATCACCATGGTCTGTCTTCAGCAAGAATCCCACTAGGTAGGTTTAGCCAGAATCCTCTATACCCCTGACATTTCCTCTTGGCAATTTTCCATCTCACACTGTTCCTTGGCTATCAATTCCCACTTGACCATGTTGGATTTAGAGTTGAGCCCAATCTCTGTCCCTCCTGGCAAAATCCCATTACAATGGTCCCCATACCTATCACAATGGTTTTGAATAAAGTCATTCTTACCATGCTGTAAGAAGTATCATTGAATATTTTTTCTTTAATACTCCTACAGCATTTAGTTCAGTGTCATGCAACTTGTGAAGTACGATACAGATCGACAACTGATTTAACTCTTTAATTTACTGCTTAATGTTAAATGAATGCAAGTAGTTTAAGAGGAGCATGATAGTTGCTCTTATCTGCCAACAAAGTAAAAACCGTTGCCTGCTTTATTTTTAGTATACATTTTTGCTAGTAAATGTTTTCCCTCAAGGAAATCTATTTTTCACTCTTATATAATACAGGCTGTCCTTTCTTAACTAGTGAATAAGACCTGAATATTACAGGTATATTTATCTTTGCATGTGAGTGTGGCACTCACTTTTGGAGTTTAAGTTAAAGTTATAAACTTTAATTTCAACCTTACATAAGAAAGCTTATTTGGGAAACATAGGATTTTTTTTTTCTTCATAATTCAGGCCTGCTAGTTCCAATATTCTTAAATTATGAAATGGTCTTAAAAGGACTATTGAACTGACAGAACACCCTGAAGGAGGCTTGATAATTTTATTTCTTAAATGCTAAGCCTGGTTATATAATTTATTTTATGATCTTTCCTTTTGAAATTATAGATTAAATTGAAATTTCTTCATTTCTCTTCTGACACCAAAGAATGTTTTCACAAGATTAAGAAGATCCCCCACTGCTGATGACCTTCAGAGACACTTTTCAATCCCAATTAAAAAAAAAAAACCTGAAAACTATACATACTTTAATCTCTTTGGAGAAGACCAAACATGCTCACGTTTAAGTAGAGACAAACATCCTCTTTTTAGCATGTTGCCAAGAACATAGCACTCCAAAAATACCAGTAGAGTTGCCTGGAATACCTGTCATGGGTCGACCACTAAAGAGCATGGGAATGGATAACCCAGGAAGAGAAAAATCAGGAAGATATAAGAACTGCTGTTAGAAATGGGGAGGAAAACAGAATTAAAGTGACTCTGTAAGGCCCTCATGGAGTGGGATGTTAGCGAGAGAGTATTGCCTTAATTGAAGGAAAGCGTGTCTAACAGAATTGTCAGAGATAGAAGACCAATGTGTCACTGAAAGTTTTCAAGCCTGAAATGGATGACAACTTGATAGGGATGTTGGAGAGATCTAAATGTTGAAGGATAGTGGGAAATATAAGGAGCCTGCCTTCCAATACGGAGAATCAATGAAGAAAATTTTATCACTAGCAAACACACAGATATCTGGGGCTGTCTATATATTTCTTATTTCTCAAGGGTTATGGGAGTAGTAGGAGGGTCTATTTCTAAGAAGCTGAGATGTCAGTATACTTTCTGACTTAGGAGAATGAAAGCATATTGATTATTTTACTTTTTTGGTCCATAGCCCAGTGAAAACACCATGGCCCTGGGAATAAATCAGTGGAGAATACATTTCAGACCAATAGAGATATTATAATCTACATTTATTAACATATATTTATTGTATGCATACTATGTGCTAGGTACTATGGGTAGAAAGATGAAAGACTTTCTGATTGCCCTAGGCAAACTGCCAGGATGTTTAATCCTCTATCGTAGAATCACTTTTACATATTAGAAGTCTTAATATGTAATTTTTTCCACTTTAGCAGTTCCTAAATTCTAAAGATGATCCTTTAGTCATCTTTCCACTACCTGCCATTTTTTTGTTGAGCAATGTTAATTTATTTTCATAACTTTAATAACAGGGGCCAATTTATGAAATTCAATCCTGCCATTAGCATGGTAAAATACCAGAAACAATAAAATTTTAGCCTCCCAAGGTGGGTGCTGAGAAAAATCTTCCCCATTTTTATGATAGCCAGCCCTCTCTGAACTGAGCATTAAAGATAGTCTGACTTCTTATATACATTGTCAAACATGCTTTTGCTTGACCTCAGATTCAAGGAGATTATGAGAGCATAAGAGACAAAGAAGGGACAAATTATTAAAAATTCCTGAAATCTCAAAGCCCAGAAAGCTAGAGCTCTGAGTTTCTATCTGAGCTGAGTCTGTTCTGTCTGTGAAGCCACATGCCACCTTGGTCTAACTGCCATCTCCATTCCTGGGAATTGTGAGTCTATGGGGTCTTCTGCAGATTTCAATCAAATTTCTTCCCCCTTCTGGCCGGTGTTGTGATGTCTCTGCTGTGTTCTCTACAACAATACACACTGTTGATGGTACTCAGTAAATTGTAAATAATAAATAAGCTTGCCTTCTGTCATTTTGATGGAAACAAGAAGCTTTCCAGGCTGTGAATTGTGAACAGGGTCACTGCCATGCACACGTCTTCCCAGAACACAGTGATATGCCACTGAAAACTGGAAGTAATCTGTGCTTTGTCTGGACATATTCAATCTGCTGAAAATAAGCCACAGTTCTCAAGGTACCAAATCTGCCACCCTATAAGGTATAATTTTAAGTGGCATGCATGGGGAAGGAGGGTTTGAGTAAATAAAATAGTAACACAAGTTGATGTTGCTAATTAGAGTATCCTCTATGCCTATCTGATCACACTCCATCTTCGCTTCTTTCCCAGCCAGCACTCAGCAAAAACAGTGTAAAATCAGATTCTGCCAATTGCCTGCTTTCAAAGTCAGATGAGATATGCTTCTGTTCTAGTTCATTTTTCTCTTGAGCTTATGGTTCTATCAAAATTATGCTTACTACTGTCAGTGTGAATTATGAAAGAGACACACTCTATTCTAACACATTTTTACTCAGATTATTAGCAGAATAATAGATGTAGAATCTTTTTAATATGTTAGTATACAAGACAGAACTTTACATAATTCTCAGTGTCACTTTCAAAATGAATTAGAAGTGTTTTTCTTCCAAACGGGGGAAAAGGGCTAATAGCTTAGGAAAACCTTGGAATGGTTCCTAATCACAATCAACGTCAGGGTTTTGAAACTGACATAGATGCATGAGTCCCGTCCTAGAACTATTGAATCAAATCTTTAAATATGTGCTCAAGTCCTTGAGATTTTTAAAAGGTTCCAAGAGTGATTCTGCTGTGAAGCCAAGTTTAAGGAGTATATTTGTACAGTCTATTTCAAGGCCAGACAACAAGCTGACTTCTACTATCCTATTGTTAAGCTATTCATTGATGCCTCCTTTAATAAATGCACAGTAAAGATATTATACACATTTAAATTCAGTCTATATCAGGAGCCTTCATTTGGGTTTTAATCGGAAATGTCAACCATGTGTTTTTTGTTTGAAAAGATATAATTTATGACATGCAAAAGAATGAATTTGGACCCTTACCTTATACCACATACAAAAATTAACTCAAAATGGATCAAAGACCTAAACATAATTCCTAAAATTATAAAACTCAGAAGGACAAATAGAAGAACAAGTAGAGGAAAATTTTAAGACATTGGATTTGGCAAGGATTTCCTGAATATAATACCAAAGCACAGGTGACAAAAGTAAAAATAGACAAATTGGACTATATCAATCAAAAACTGTATATCAAAGACAAAATTAACAGAATGAAAAAGAAGAATAGGAGAAAATATTTACAAATCATATGTCTGATAAAAGCTTAATATCCATAATATATAAAGAACTCCTACAACTCAACAACAAAAAACCAAATAACTTGTTTAAAAAAAGGGCAAAAAACTTGAATAGACATTTCTCCAAAGATGATATAGAAATATCTAGCAAGCAGATGAAAAGACATTCAACATCACTGATAATTTTAAGAAATGCAAAATAAAACCACAGTAAAATATCACCTCATATCCATTAGAATGGCTACTATTTTAAAAAGGTAAATAAATGTTGGCAAGGATATAGAGAAATGGGAACCCTTGTGCACTATTTGTGGGGAATGTAAAATGGTGTAACTGCTATGGAAAATGATATGGCAGGTCCTCAAAAAATAAAAAAACAAAATTACAGTGTGATTCGGCAATTCCACTTAAGGGTATATATCCAAAAGAACTGAAAAAAGAATCTCGAAGAGATATTTGCACACTCACATTCATAGCAACACTATTCACAATAGTCAAGAAGTGGAAGCAACCCAAATGTCCTTCAATGGATGAATGGATAAACAAATGTGGTAATAAATACATACAACAAAAGATTATGTAGCCTTAAAGAAAGGAAATTTTTACATATGCTATCACATGGATGAACCTTGAGGATATAAGTGTGGAGCCACCCATACTTTTAAAACTTGGATCAGTGGTGCAGGCAAATGATACATTATTTATTGAATGCTTATTTTATATTCTTTATCTCATTTTAACTCACTAAGACTATACAATGGAGGGGTTCTTAACCTATTTAAAGCTAGGGACATAAAAGTTTGGAAAGAGTGTATAAGTTACCCTGAACAACTCAGCTCACATGCATAAGAGCCTGGATTTGAAAATGGTTCTATTGACATTAAAACCTTTTGCTCTTAACTTCTGGGCATCCTATTTTCACCCAATTTTATTGCACTTCCCATTACTAACTCAGTTGAGTGATAGGAGAAAAGTCTTATGAAATATAGCCTATATTTGGTGCGTTTTTGAAAGATAGATCCTAAGTTGAGTCCCCAGATATGTGTCTATTACATCTTAAGGAAATGTGTGACATATTGCAAAATAAAATATTCTCTTTAAAAGTATCTGATCTTGCACACTAAATTCAATTTAATCGCCCTCCTTATTATATTATTTTACATAATTGAGTACCCTCCTCAACAGCCTTATAATCTTTGACAGGTATTAAAAATATTTTTAAATTTAATGTATATTAGTCTTTACTTAGCACTGTTTTTTTAGCCAAATGATAAATAACTGAAAGAGGATAAAATATTTTATTCTGATGAGAAATATCATGTAGACATTTAAATTCTATGGTTTTAAAACTATAAGGCACCTGTGTAATTACTATGTTCTTTCTCACATTGCATCTAGGGCATAGATTAAACAGAAAAAAATATTCTACTCAGGTCAGAAACATCTCAGAAAATGAAATTTAAAATATGCTTTCAAGAATTCATTCCATGCTTTTGTGTGGTCTAACTTAAGAACTGTTTGCAGCTTCTATTTGTATAGAAAGTATTAACATACTCCTGGAAAATCAGTCAATGATATCTTGTTCATGTCTGTCATGTCATCTGTCCATTTGACAATTTACACAACCAAGGCAAAAAACCATTTAAAAGATTTCAGAATCCCCTCCCCAAAGTGCTAAGTATTGTTGGAAATAATACTGTTTACTTCCATAAAGTCACAATTTCTTGCTAAGTGCATGAAGATATTAAATTTTCTGAACTGAAATGCTT
Organism: Eulemur rufifrons; assembly: GCF_041146395.1. NCBI lineage: Eukaryota > Metazoa > Chordata > Mammalia > Primates > Lemuridae > Eulemur > Eulemur rufifrons. The sequence continues at coordinate 18,716,170 of NC_090997.1, read as the reverse complement.
CATGTATTGTTCTTCTATCAATTTGATCTTATGAGCTTGGAATTTTAAAAATTTCAGTCACTGCTATGGTCTGAATGTTTGTGTCCCCCTCAAATTCATATATTGAAGCTTGATTCCCCAGTGCAATAGTATTAAGAGGTGGGGTCTTTAGGAGGTGATTTGGTCAGGGAGGCACATGCCTCATAAATGGGATTAGTGCCCTTATAAAAGAGTCCAAGGAATCTTGTTTCATCACGTGAGGACAAATTGAAAAGGTACCATCTCTGAAGCAGACAGTGAGCCCTTACCAGACATTGAATCTGCTGGAACCTTGATCTTGGACTTCCCAGGCTCTAGAAATATGAGCGATAAATTTCTGTTGTTTATAAATAACCCAGTATAAGGGGTTTTTTGTTTTTGTCTTTTTATAGCAGTCTCCACAGAATAGAACAGTCACCATATGAATATACAAGTCATATTTCTAAACGGAACTGTGATAGGAATACGAGAAGGTGTGGGTTAGTAAAGACGGTTTGATAATTTAAAAGGGAGTCTGAGGAAACTGGCAAATCAGTCTTACCTGAAATGTGTTAAGTGTCTCTGGATGTCAAGGTCTAGAATTGGAGTGGGTCTGGAAGATCCCAGTGGTGATCTGTCTTGGCTCAAGAGGTCTTGGAATTCTTTACAAATTTGTCTAAAATAAAAGATTCGAAATTAAAATTGAACTCTTGAAATGGGGCTTTAATTTTATAGCTATGATATTTTGCCAAAGGTTTGTTCTCTTTTGTAAAAGAGGACTAGATAAAATTTCATAAAGCAACCTCCAAAGTTCCATCTGCAGCATGCAGTTGAGGTTCACAATGATGACTTTGCTTCCAAGGACTATAGGATAGTCATAAAACATTTCACATTTCAAGCAAATGATAATTCGTTGACACTGACAAAACCAATATTCATTTTTAAGGAGAACATTCATAGTTTAACCTCAGGATAACAGAAAATCCACAGGAAAAAAAAATCACAATTAGTAATTGCTTTTTACAAAATTAAAATGTGATTTTTTTGGACATCATATCTGTAAACAAGTTTTTTTGTTTGTTTGTTTGTTTTTTCTGTAGAGACAGGGTCTTGTTCTGTCACCCAGACTAGAATGCACTGGCCTGATCATAGCTCACTTGTAGACAAGTTTAAAGTTATACTAACTTCAGAGCTATGATTCAAGTAGACTTTGGAAAATCCCTTTGCCTAATAGTGCATTATATTTCAGACTCTTGTGGGCTAATTCCGTATTTTAATATTTGAAGTAGTTAATCACTTACCCATAATTTAGTCCACTAGCCTTACAAAAATGATAATATTATGTTTCATGTAAGCTGATTTCTTTTCTTTCCTTCTCTCTCTCTCTCTTTCTTTCTTTTTTTTTTTTTTTGTGGCGTGATCATAGCTCACTGCAGCCCCGAACTTGTGGGCTCAAACTCTCCTCCTGTGTCAGCCTCCTGAGTAGCTGGAACTTCAGGTGCACCACCACACCAGGCTTCCAAGTAAGCTGATTTTTTTGCAAAAAGTACCCTCCAGTTCATATTTCTGCTGCCTTTTTTGCTTTACATGGCTATGATTTCTGATAATTGGTTTCAGTTTAATTACAGCCTTACCATGTACATTGGATAACAATAAATTCCTTGTGTTACATAGTCCAAATGATATAATTCTAAAGAAGCAAAATACTGTATACAAGGAAAATAGATGTGTTTCTTTTAACAACTAACTACTAAATTAATGTCATAACTAAAAAGTGAAGGATTGCCAAGAAACTGCTTAAAAGCATCTAGCATCTGAAGTGAGGCCACTCCATAGTCAAGGGATAATATGATAGTAATTAAGTTTTTTGTCTGTTTTTGTAATGAGCAATCACAAAATGTAATAATGTAACCTGGATTGTGATTATTGACGTTGCCAAAGACAAGTACAAAAGGGTCAAAGTGTCCCAAGTGAATATGGGCCCAGCCATTATTCTGCTCTAAAGCATTTGTGTCATTAACAAATGACTACTAAAAAGTGACAAAATATGTTGAAGTACAAATAATTTATTCCTGAGTTAAAATCAGTGGAGACATTTATTATTAGGTGCCTAGAATTTAGCAAATTGTGCCAAAGATCATTTATGACTTTTTTATGGACAATGAGGCTGTGGTTTATTGCCAGTGTTCAAATATTGTTGTCATTTCACAGAATTTGTCACATTCATTTTCACAGAACACAGTTGAAAGTAAAGAGTCATGGACAGGAAAAGTCCTTATCTGCTTAAATAAAACAGGATCCTCTGTATTCTCTTTCTGTTTTGGTCGAGTCTCTGAGATACAGCATTTAAATGCATTCTGTTAACAAGTGTGTGTCTACTTTTATTGAGGATATTTGCATTGAACTTCCCATTTTTTCTGTTCTAAAGAGGACTTAGTTGGTTCACATTCAGGTGTATTGCCTATATCTTAATCACTTTAAACACTAAGTGTCTGATGCCATTTTGATGCATCATAATCTGTTGTGCTTTGTGTTATTTAATAGAATTAGATATATTGTTATCCTTGTTTTCAGGAAATTTCTAACTCAGAATTTTAAATATAGCCTCACGCTCTATTTTTTCAAACTAGAAATACAAATTACTGTGTGGCAGGCCACCACTATGATCCATTCTTACAAAGAAAAGTTGGAGCTGTTTTTAGACCAGTCTTTTAATTTTATATCACATAAAAATAAATTTTAAAAAATTAAAATAAAGACTGAAGCATTGCTTTAGCTCTTGTGGTATGATATGAGAAATATTTGGAAAATTGAATAATTTGTAAGTTGACAAATCAACTTTGTTCCTGTATAAACAATACATCAAGTTATAATAAAATTGATGAAGAAATCAGAAAAAGGCAAAGGGTAGAAAAACTCAACTCATGCTAAATAATGCATCTACACCACACATGAAGCTCTATCAGAAATAGTATTATAATTATCCACCTTTTATATTTAATTCTGCTGCTTAACTCACTCACTTTCAAGCTTCTAGAGTTGGAAACAGATGACAATCTTGTAGAGTACCCTTAGGCAATTATCATCATCTCATACGGCAGCCACAGAATTATTATTTTTATGACTAATCTCATTCTCATTTAAATTTTTATTTATGAAGCTAAAAAAATACTTTTACATCTCAAAACGAAATGTCATAATTTGAATTATGTAACACAAGATGATCTTCGATGAATCATACACTCTAACTTTATCACTCACGTCATTGTCCTTAAGGACGTAAGTTTTTAGCTGATGTCTGAATTTAAAATTATGTTTCGTCTTTTGAAGATTAATACTTTAGTAACATTAAAAATTGTCAACTATTCTGCTTTACCTTGATACAGATCAAATGCTAAGTATTTTTAGTTCTAAATTCAATGAAGAGGTTTAAATGTGTTTTCTACTAACCAAATAAACAAATGTTTTATCTGGTACATTTTAGAATTCAAAAATTATATCTGTTTCTATCTTTCTACCTAAATAATTGTCTAAATTACAACAAAATATTTGGTTAGTCAACAATTAATAAAGAGGAATTAGGAAGCTAATGGCACTTAATTGAAGGGCCCTTCATACAACTGTGTACTCCACAATATACTTAAATACAACTGAATCTGTTATTCATGAAGGTAAGAAACAAATATGCAGGCCAATCTGGCACTGTGAATTAGCAATTGGATCTTTCATCCAATGAATTTTAGATTTTGTAAATTTTTTTTTTTTTTTTTTTTTTTGAGACAGAGTCTCGCTCTGTTGCTCTGGGTAGAGTGCCATGGTGTCATCATAGCTCACAGCAATCTCAAACTCTTAGGCTTAAGCAACCCTCCTGCCTCAGCCTCCCGAGTAGCTGGGACTATAGACGTGTGCCACGACGCCTGACTAATTTTACTATTTTTAGTAGAGACTTTCTTGCTCTTGCTCGGGCTGTTCTAGGACTCCTGAGCTCAAGCAAACCCCCCAGAGTGCTAGGATTACAGGCGTGAGCCACTGTGCCCAGCCTACATATATTTTTGATAAAGTACTCAAAATCTTATGAACAAAGGTGAACTAACTAGAATGCAATAAATATCCATATAAGCTACTTAATGTCAACTTTTAGCATTTTATTTGATGAAAATATCCAGTGCTTTATCATTGGTGAAAAATTAGAAACTGTTCTGAACACATGTTGGGTCTGTTGGTATGTTGCAAAAATAGCATGGTATTTCTACATACCCCTTAATTTATCTAGTTACAGTGATTACTGCTTGCAATGTGTATGTTTGCAACGACTGCAGAGTCTCTGATTCTTTAATTTTTGTTTCACATTGTCTAATAAGAAGGTGGGATGTGTGTAAATAATGAAAAAAGAAAAAAATATGTAAAAACTGTATGGGCAACAACCTACCTAATGGGTACAATGAACACTATCTGGGTGACGGGCACATTTTTAACACCGACTTGAGCATTACAAAAGCAATCCATGTAACCAAAAACATTTGCACCCCCATAATACTTTGAAATAAAAAAGAAATTACCTTTAAGCATAAAACCCCCCAAAACTACATTCTAATTTCCAGATGTTTAAGGCCTATTCATTCTTATCAGAAGTAAGTTAACTGGGACTATGGAACTCAATTCTTGCTTGACATTTAATATTCTGCAAATGTCCAGCTACGGGCAGACAGAGTAAATAAAATTACATGTTCTCACAATGCTTTATGAAATCAAAGTTCAAAATACTACTACGTGGTTAAATATACTACCCAGAAATAGATATCTCAGCATAACTTTGACAAATATGGAAGTAATTCTTTTAATTCCCTCAAATTCTTCTAGCATTTACTTTTGTGAAAACAAAATCTCAGTATCAATTTGAATGTACTCAGGGATTTCCAGACACTTCAACAGAGTGATGGGAACCCCTAAGAAAATGGGAACTTGTGTTTATCATCTTGGTGGTGGTAGCTGTGTACAGAACCGTACTTGGTTGGGGGAGGAGAACAAAAACAGTTTCTTTGGGTTAGTAGTCAAAGTCTTAGAATATGCATGATGAAACCAATGAGGTAGAAAATATACAGCTGTGTTCCCTTGGATAATGAGTATTTGGGGATAACACTACCTTTTAAATGTTATCCCATGGATACGCATATTGGGAAATCTGCATGATCTCGCCAGCTAGAATGACATGCCTTGGGAACACCAGAAAGATACCACCTAATGCTAGTATTGTATAATTCTCTTGATCTGTAACAAGTCCTTCTTTCTCCTCAAATTATATTAAGGAGTCAAACTAATTAACTATATGTTCTTCCAGTTCCTTCTGGAGAAACTGAAACATGACTTATAAAGACCCCTTTGGGTCAAGAAACTATTTGGAAGAGGAAAAGAGTACAAATAAAATAGAAGGAAAGACCCCCAGAAGATAAACCATGTGAAAGGTCCAGATTAAGTCTTTCCAATAGCAAGTCAGGAGCTTCTATAGCACACAGCTTATCTTCAAATTTTAAGTCTAAGTGTTATACCTGCCTTATAATTTTCTTTCTCTAGCTCTTGGTCTTCATTCTCTCTTTCTGCTATTCCTTTCCCAGTTATCTTATTTTGCCTTTTCTCTTCTCCTTTTGCCACCAACTTTTGTTTTTCTTCTCTTAGGACAAGGTGAGATAATCATCTAGTACTTTTAGAAGTGCAATGGATAAATATAATCCTAAATCCAAACAGTGACAGCCATAAGCAGTGCTCAATCCCCAATTAAGGGACTCAAGTGTTTTGGGCAGCCTGTCAGATGGTAGGTGTCTCATATAACCCCTTAAATTTGTAAAAAGACCTATCAGTTTACATTAGAAGCTGGTAGAACAGTGACTATTTAGTTTTGGTTTTCTGCATTTTGAGCCCATTTAAATTTTAGCCAGCATGTTGTAAGGTCTTTAGATGATTATTTTTTCATCACTTTCTAAGAAGCAATGTTTCTGATACTTGCTACCTTAAATTTTCCTTAAAAAGTTTTTCCCAGATAAGAAACAAATTTATAAATGATAGTTTAAGTACCTGGAACTGTCCTTCTAAAATCTAGAGCTAGAAAGTTATTTGAGATTATTAATGGCCTATATGTAGTAATAACTTCAACTCATACCACCTGAAGGATTTTTCTCACTTTTGAATGTGACTTGGAATGGTACTTATGGTTCTGCCAGATTTTCACACAAAACATGGTAGTAGTCCCATAATTTATCAAAGAATTTTCAAGTTTGAGGATATTTAGAAGTGATCTTACGCAAGCTTCTTCCTTTCCTATTGTGTTAATACATTTGCCTATGTTATTTTCCTCATTATTTTAGTTTGCGTTTTAATTGGGCTTTTTACAATTTCCAGAAGCTTTCAAATACATTATACCTTTTTTTAAAAAAATCACCATGGGGGGTGAAGAAGTACAGGGATTATTTGCTGAGTTATACACAAGAGAAGATGGGGGTATTACTGATGGAGATTTGTGGTCCCAAAGGGTCTCCCCGTTACCCCTTATGCATCTGTGCCTTCAACTTTTGTCATATCCCCCAAACATTCGTAGTGTTTTGAGATATTTATCCTCATCTATTAAGGCACAATAAATGTCTTAGACCAAATTACATAGCAACCAAAGGCATATTTACCTAGAGTCTACATTTCCTAAACCTATCTTTCTCCCAGAAATTTCTGCATATGCTGGAGAAGTTTTCTAAGAAATTCCGTAGTTTCAGTGGTAGCCCCGTCACAAATGAAGGGCAGTTTGTAAACCTTGTCATGGATACAGAAAAGTAGAGAGTCCTTGTTTAATATATATAGCTGCTGGAGTGTTAGAACCCCCTTGTTTTAGTTTTAGAGAGTCGGTACTTTCTAGATTGTTTACCTCCTTCAAAGAAAATTTTAAAAACTGAAGATGAAAGCACACAGAGGCTTCCCCATTCTGCTTACTTGGTTGCTAGTATCATCTTTTTTCTTGCTGTCTGTTCTTTCTGTTCCATATGTTGTCTGGCAAGATGTTCTCCTACTGCTTTGGCTGGAAACTCTGTTTCACAAGTATAGCCAAAATCCCGAGCCAAGTGCAAAGCCTCCCCTGTTGGCAGACAACACAAGTCAGTTTCTTACCAATATCCAGCCTTAATAATAGCAGTATCTTACATTTTCTTCAATCCTCACTCCTTATTGTGGCCAGATGGGTCATTTTTCTTACTTATTTTAAACAATCCAAGAAAAAGGGCTTTTTGGGGTAGGTGCAATGAGGAAGGATGAGGAGAAATTGAGGAACACATAAGTAACTTACCAGGAAGCGATACGTGGAAAATTGAGGGGGAAAAACCAGAAACACAATCCAGAAGTTTTAACTACCCTCATGGCTCAGGCCACTACACCAGATTGACTTCTCAGATTCTACATTTGATTCCCAAGGGAAAAAGCTAAACAGAAACGTCATTTCGTTGCAGCTCAACAACCTAGTCTCAGTGTATATAAACTATTTAGATGTCTTTTCCATGAGACCTATTAAAATATATGGCAAAGGGTCCAAATAACTTTTCAAACAAGTTGGAGAACTTTGGAAATCAAAATAAATGAATTATATCAATTTCGTAACATTGTGTTGCTGAAGACAGTATTATGTGATTATAGAACTAGCATTATGAGGCCTCATGGAAGACTGCAGTACATTATGGCATTATTTATAATACTTACCTACATTATAGGATTACATACAATGCTTAAGTACAATAAAATCATAAATAAATTTTTTCTTTCACAAAATCTTAAACCCAAGTAAATTTTTAAGAAATGGGGTAAAAATGGCTTATTGGCAAAGTAAGATTTAGTAATAGAAATCAATCTGGGAAACAATGGTATTTTTAAAGCTCAATCAAGCCAAATCTTACCTGGCCATTAAATATTTTTAAAAAATCAAGTTTCACTGCATATATACTAAGCACCTACTTTATTCAAGGCACAGTGCTAAGGAGGAGTAATGGGAATACAAAAGGGCACCAAAGATTTCCCTGTCTGTAGGAAGATGACAAACATAGCAATAATAACACTAAAAACATGAACAACAAACCAAATACCGTAGTAGCACTTTGTAATTTTTATTGCAACTAGATAAATATTATTTATAGTCTATACATGTTTATTAATATTGTGGTGGCATTAAATATAAGACATTGTATTACAAGTACAAATGAGTGCTAAAGATAAAAATGTTTTGCTTAAAGGAGGAGAAGGTGGTAATCATGGAGAGGTGATCCAACAGCCACATACTTAATCAACTTTTGCCATGAAGAAGGAAAAATTGGGCTTGGTGACCAAAATCATATAAAGCTTGTTTGGTGACTGGCCAAAGTAATAGTCTAAGAAGTGATGGATTTGACTCTGTTTTATACTCATAGATAAGAGAGTATTTGATGAGTTAATACCAGGAAGAAATAATAGCATTATAGTATGGAGGAGGAGGAAGAAAGGTTTATAGATATACAAAATTGACTAGTTAATATCAAGTAAAATATCCTTAGTAAAGATACTATTTTCTCTAGAAAAAATGTTAGTCTTTCAGATTTAGGAATTCATATTTACAAAAAATGACAGAAAATTAACAAAAATGGAAAACAGGAAGACATTTTAGGATGGTATGGAGCTTTAAAAAATATAATTCTGAAAGAAATTTCCCCCTTAAATTATTCTTGCCTTTCATAAAATTAAAAATCCTAAGAAAAAAATGTAAATCAATTCCCAAGAATTTTTTTTCAAACATATTACGAGAAATTTCAAACATAGAAAAGTTGAGAAAATTTTACAGCGAATACCCATATGTCCATCCTTAATATTATACTAAACTGGCTTTATCACATATCTATTCATCTTTTTATACCTCTATCCATCAATTCATATTTTTATGTGTTTCAGAGTAAATTTTAAACCTCAGTACACATCTCCCTAAACATTTCAGCATACATATCAGTGAGGTTCAATATTTGTTTATAGTTTTTCCCTCTAAAAGCTTTTATTTCAAGAGTTTTCCCTGATATATACTAAAAAAAAAGGAAGGAATAAGCCTAAGAATTCTTTAATGATGGTTTATTTGTATGATTTATACCTAATAACTATATAAGAACCGGTGGGATTTTTGCCCTTATTTATTTGACAGGTAAGCACATTTAGACAGCAGAAAGGTCCACTGTCGCTAATATGGAGATATTAGTTAACATTCTGATTTGAAGTTTCAATGTGTGCAAATATTAATTAAGCATCATAATTAGGCTCTTTCATTTATGCAAGTATGTTCAATTTTAATTTGTTACCAACAGACAGTAATCTTTTCACTCCTTTTTTTTTCGTCTATTCATTCATGCTGTAACCGTTTCTTTCATTCCCACAATGTGAGACTTCCTGTTCTAGACCCTAGCAAAAGAGTTTAGTTCAATATAAAAACTATTGCAATGAAGTAACCATATTAGTTCAGGTAATGTTTTGTGAACTAGCTAATCATTCGCCTTCCCACCCACATTTCAAATGAGCAATGACAGGTCTTTAGCTGAAATTTTTATATTTATGTGCTCAAAAAATTATTGTTTTTTCCTCCATTATAAATAGAAAGATGACATAACTAAATAGAAAGGGTCTCTATATTAATTAGTCTGAGTAGTGCTAGTTTAATGGAGGATCACAGCTTTGCATAAAGCCGAAATGTACAAGTAGTAGGTTTAAATTGTTTATTATCAGTAGCTTATTGTCCTAACCAATTGGGAAAGAAAATGTATGCATATTTGGCAGAAAAAAATGACACAAAGGGTTTTTTTTTTTTTAAGAGGATGTCGTAATGCCATATATGGGATGGTTAGTATTCTACAAATTTCAAATTCAATGTTAAAATATCTTAAAGCTTGACCCATCAAATAATGCTGTACTACCTGACCAGTGTATAAACTCTTGTAGACCTTACAACTCAGAGGTATCTTGGAACAAACACAATAACACCATCTGTAGTGCCATCTTTGTACAAGTTATATATATTAATATAGATGCGCATTGCTATTATTCATGCAGAAATAGGTATTTAAATAACATTTTAACAGAGTTCACATATATATAAATTTCCCTCTACTGTTTGCACCGTAGTGAGAGAAGTGAAACAGTGCAAACAGGACGGTGGCAACATGCCTCCTGAGTTTTGTGCTAAAACCTGATTCTTGAGATCTGTCCTATTTTATGCAAAGCTCTCACCGTGTGTTAGTTTTAAAAACAGTTTGAGTGGAACAGTTGCTATTTACATTTACACTGACAGCCAGATCCTTCCTTCCCTTAGTTCTGTTTACTGCTTTCTCCTGCTTGCGATATAACATTGTTACAGGATGTATAGCAATGCTACATCAAAAGAAGTGGCAAGTGAAGACACTCTGATATGTAGTTAAAATGTGTATATCATGCCACGAAAGCTTTGTGTGTGAGGACCCAAGAATGAATAAATAAATGGATCCGTGAATTAAAGTACACATGATATTCAGAAACAATGACAAATGTATAGTTAAATCCTTTACAACAGATGTCTTAGTCAACAGGTTTAAGAAAAATAGAAATTTTAGGATCAGAAAAGCATATGAATAAGGCTCTGAGGGATTTGACTGATTTGTGAAAATAAAGACCTATGAGTTTCTCTGTTTCTCTGTTTTTTTGTTTCTGTGCTAGGACAAAATGCTTATGTGAACAATGAGCAAGTACAGTAGCCTGTGGTAGAAAGAGCAATCCAGGAAAGACTGAGAACGTTTTTCCTTCTACTTCCATAACAGCAAATAGGGCTGCCGTGGCCTCATTTCTGTGAGAAGGGGAAGTTGTCTTGTTTTTTTTTTTTCAGAGTGAGTTAAGATATTCTTTTAATATACCGTGGCACTTGGCCATCACCCTCTTTTTTTTTTTTTTTTTAACATGACTGAAACAACATACTAACTTTACAAATACCTCCCTTTTACTTCATGTCATTTCAAGAATTACATATTTTAGAAGTAGGGTATATGTGCGTTTAGGGAGCTGAAGTTACTGCTTGGAGATGAGTATTCCAAGACCAAAGCTTTAGGCTCTGTGTGCCAATTAACACCCCCCTTACAAAAAAGTGGGAACCACTGAGGGATATTCCATTTTTCAATAGTCACATCAGCAAATGATGACTTATATTAAATAACTTTCTTAAAAAGCAGGCATGAGTAAATTCCAGAACCTGGGGAGAATGTAAAAGGAGAATTTTCTCCTTGGTTTCATGGAAGTCATTTTTCCACGATCCAAACCAAAAAGGTAAAAAAAAAAAAAAAAAAAAAAAAGAATTAGGAAAAATGTAAATGACAGTCATTGATTTTGTCCTGAAATAGAAATGGAAAAATGTTTTCTGAAGAAAAGTTGTCCTGAGATTCTGGGTTCTCACATTATTTTATGAGATTTAGATGCATTGTTAAACATCAAAATAAGGACACCTGACTTTCAACCTTCTATACAGTCATTAAGGTTTTTCATTTCTTTAAAATTATTACATTTTAGGAAAACATGTGCTTTAGACAACTAAAAAAATCAAGATCTAATACTAATTTGTATTAAGTATTACTTCTACATTGTTATTCACTAGGTAAGTCTTATCAACTGCCACTGTAACATTATTGCCTTAAAAACATTTTAAGTTTAACTTAGTATTACAACGCTCAATGTTATTAACTTAAAGCAACAATTCCTATGTGTAAACTCCAGTCACATATCTGTGATTCAATCTTATCTTCATGTGTAGGGAAACAGCACATTCAAAACTAAGAAATTATTCCAAGAAGTACCTATTAGAAAGGAAAGTTGAGACTATATTCAAACCTGAATAAAATATTATATTAAATGAACTGTCTTATAATATTCAAGCTTTAGCAAACTCTAGAGCTGAAGGACAAAGCAAATATATCTGTTACAGGTTTCCCAGTCTATTCTTAAGGGAATGTACTCTACAACTGTATGCACTATACAAACTATGGCATAGATAGGTGCCCTAAAATGTGGTAGTTTCCCTGATTTAATGATGATTTTGTTCACACATCAACATGTTGTTTTTCAAAGTGACAGGTTGCTTCCCCATTCAATATCCTGCACTTAGCACAGCACCTGATTCACAATAGCTACTCGGTAAACCTTTGTTAAATGAAAAAGCTTTCAAATATCTTATTGGTTAATTATGACAATAGTCTTGTGAGGCACCTACTCCAAAGAATAGAGTGAAAAACTAAAGCAAAAGAGACTTTCCAGAAAAAAATAAACATATATAGAAAACCTATGAAAAATAGAAAAATGGAGTATATCACCATATTAGTGGAGCCATTTAATAAAATAGACTATACTTGAAGGCAGGATTTTTCAACCCTTGCTACTCCCATAACCTTTTTGCTTTAAAAAAAAATTCTGGGTTTTACCCCTATATCAATTAATCTCTCATGCCAGGGCATCTGCATTTCTTGAAAGCTCCTAAAATAATTCTCTCAAACCAGGGTTCAGAATCACTGTGTTAAGGTAAAGAGAAAGCATTAGGTAGAGATGAACTATACATCTTCCCAAAACATAAGGATTCTATGATTTGTACAAAGGGAAGGCAGCCACTATCATGTTAATATTAAAGAGTAAGAGCCTGTCTCATGGGGTACTTGCATGATGAGTTCTGCCTACTTGGCTGATATGGTAGAAACTCTAGAAACAAAAAAAGAAATGTGGTAGTAGAAGTAGAGGTAGTAGAGATAGCATTGTTAGGGAAACAAGGAAGACATTAGTCTTTCCATATATTTGCATACGGGCATTTAGCATAAGATGACACTTGTTTCTCAGGCTGGTGGAGAAAAGATGTATTATCAGTAAAAGGTATTGGGACAACTGGGTGGCCAATTGACCAAAAAAAAAAAAAAAAACAAATAAAATTGGATCTATACCATACATCTATTATAGCAACAAAATGAAGTCCAGATGGATCAAAGATTTAAACATAAAAAACAAAATCACAAAGTAATTAGAAGATAACATGAGATAATTCTTTTGTAATCTTGGAATCTAAAATGCCTTTTAAATCATAATAAAAACTAAAAAATATGAAATAAAATATGAGAAATTTGATTATATCAATATCAAAAAGTTTTGTATGACCAAGACCTAAACAAACAAGCAAACAAATAAAAACCTAAAAACTGCAAACAGACAAATAAAAGCCAGAGATGTGGAGGTTTGCAACTCATATCAGAGATATATCAACAAAAAATGAGCCAATTTTCTTAAAATATACTGAGCACTTAAAAATCAATAAGAAAAGTACTAAAAATTACCCCATAAATACAAAGTAAATGAATAGACAAGCTTATAAAAGTCTAAGAATATGACCAACGTCCTTCATAATAGAGGGAGCTTTTTTAAAAATAACCAATCAAATTATCAAAGATCAAAACATTGATAGCATTCTGTTTAGGCTAGAGTACAGGAAAGTACTACAATGTCGATGTTTTTTACCCCATTGATGATAGGATTTTAAATTTGCAACCACTACTGAGAAGAATCTGCCAATAATGTGTCAAAATTACAAATGCAAATATCTTTTTACCCTGCAACACCACTCCTAGGAATTTATTGAATAGATGTACTTGCATGTCTGCAGAATTACTTATGTAAGTATGAGATTACTCATCGCAGCACTGTCTGTAATAGCTAAAGTCTGAAAACGCCTACATGATTTTCAGAAGAGAATTGATTAAAAAAATATGATACATACATGCATTAGAATACTATGAGTGTTTAAAAGAATAAATAACTTGTAAACACTGAAAAAGGAATGAACACTAAGACCAAGTGTGAAAAAAATGAAGTGTAAAAAAGAATGCTATTTCTTTTGAAAATGAAAAAAAAAATGCATATGCACATATACCCTTAGAAGGAAACAGAAATCCATAATGGTTTTCTTCTAAGAGGGGAACTGAATGGGGAACAGAGTGAAAGGAAGTATTTTACTGTACACGTTTGTGTAACTTTTGAATTTTGTACACTTTTTGTGCATTATCTGTGTGAAATTATATTAATTAAAAAGAAAAATTTCTCTCTGTTCTGTTTTTAGAAAGATTTAATTTGGAACTCAAATATTTGTTATAAATTAAACATGGGCCATGCCAAGATTTCCATTGTTATTCAATAGGAGTTAGACATTCCTAGGAATAATTACAGTCTTCAATTTGATTAGAATACCTATGAATTTCGATAACTGTAAACAATGGACAAAAGCATAAAACTGAGTGTTTGAAAAGTACATTTGTTGAGCCGTAAACTTTGAAAGGAGAATCATAGAAAAAGGAAAAGAAAGTCACTAGGAAAAGAATGCAGAGATGGGCTTTTGAGTGTCATTATTTGCAAGAGTGAATACTGAGCCCAGAGCAGGAAAGGGAAGGACCGACGCAAATAGGCCTGGATACACTTGCCTTTTTGTGCCACAGTCACCATGAGAAGGAACAAGAGTTGAAGGACACCTAAGCACATAGTCAGACACAATGGCATATGTGTCGTATCCTATTTCTCTTGCTTCTACATGCAAACACCTTCCCTCTCCAGCCCCTCAAAATGAATGAAATTATAAAATGAGGGTCAGGGGAGTGATGTTAGGAAGTAAGCAAATAATTTAAAATATACTCTAAGACAGTGTCTATTGGTCCATAGTATTGTATGATGCAATCTCAGGTTCATTTAGATCAACTACTGAATATTGGTGAATACCTCATATATTAAGAAAAGTTTTTATATATGAGATAACAATATCTAATTGTTATCTAATTATCAATTATCAATGCAGAATCTCTTAGGTAGAAATTATTCTGTGCCTAGAATAATAAATTTACAAATAATACAATACCTACTGGTCTAAAAAAAAAAAAGACCCTTTCCATAAAGGACCCTAAAATGATTAATTAACACAGGTTCTACTAGCCTTCAATTTTTTGAGCACAAATTCCACTGGCAGCTCTGAAGTGCAAAACTGGGCTCAAGAAGACAGTGTTCATGCCAGAGTGTTTGTGTGCAAAAGGGAATACCAGGGCTCTTCCAGGTACTTGTCTGACTAAAATGAGCATCAGTTAGAACTAGTATGGCAAAGGGTCAATGCACTATCCTTTTCATATCATACACAGTTTTAGAAGAAAGCCGACAACCTTTACTCCAAAGATGAGACTTAGATAGGAATGTAATGTCTGGAGAAGGCTAGTGAAGGAGCTTTTTGGGCTTGATGGTTCTTTCAGACATACAAGCACTCTGTGAGTCCCTCAAGGCTAGCCTTTTACCTCCAAATGTCCAAAACAGCCCATTGCTGGCACCTGTGTGAGGACAATGAGAATAGTTTATTCTAAACTCTATAAAAAGAATGATTTATGATGAGCATGCCCTAAACAGACATTATCACTAATACTTGGCAAAATGATTCTGATATTTGAAGTCTGCATGTCTCATGCAGTGAGCAGTACTTCTTTCTAAAGCTGTAGACTCATCTCATCAAGAAAACTTGCTGGACAGATCTCACCTATAAGAAAGAGTTCATTGGCAAATTGTTTGTTTTTATTTTCCGCTTGTTTACTAGAAAAGCAATCATTGAGGCTCAAGATAAAAGACAGAAGGGAAATGACACGAAGTGGTAGGATTCCTTTCTACTACCTTTGGGTAGTTTGGCTGGCCTGGAAGAAAGAGGTTTTGTTGGGTAATCTTGTAACTATTAACAACTAACTGAATTGGCATCCTTTTGAAAGTAAAATGACATTACTGATAATTATTCCAGAAAAGAAGAATAAACCAAGAGTTAATGTTCCTCTAACTCTGAGAGATTAAGTAGCAGCAGAAGGTTCATTAGGATTTAGAAATCTTGCACTAGTGGACAAGATTTTTGGACCTTGGACACAAGAAAGTTTGAGAAACTTGTGCAGTATTCCTAGTAGCAGGGGAGGTCTAACCCAAAGTGAAAAACAGGATTGAGACTTTCTTTCTATCCCCCAGTTTTACCTTGGTTAAGTTCAGAAGTAGCTCAGAAACACAACTGTTCATAATCCATGCCACAAAAACAAATCCAAATGGAAAATACACTGTGGTGTTGCAAACCAGAGAACTTAGTTCCCTTCCTTGCCATATTCAATTGCATAATCCTGTGCAGAACACTTAACCTCACTATGCCTTCATTTGCTCATTTGAGAATAACAGTAACTAAAATTTATTGAGCATTAGCTTTATGCCAGGCACCATGCTGAATGCTTTGCAAACATTCTGATTTAACCCTTACACCAACCTTATGAGGAAGGAATTATTACCACTGCTTTATAGACAAGGACACTGATGCTCAGACTGGTTATGTGTCTTCCTCTATAGTAAGCGGTAGAATTGAGTTCAAACAAGCTTATTTGACTCCATAATCCACACTCTTAACTATAGCACTATACTCTAGTACATTAGACTGCTCCATCTTTATTTTCCTCCAGGGCTAAAGTTTTATGATTCTTAGTAAAGTTTACTATTAAGCAGCATTGTTGTTTAGGGAGAGGAAAATAGAGAATAGATATTAAGTGCCTCTATGTCATCCTGGTGCCAAGTATTTAATTTACATGAATGTAGTTAATCCTACAAAAGACACACAGGGCAAATGGTGTGGTAGATAGGGATGTTAGACCATCAAAAACTTGTGTTTTCTTTACATATTATAAAGTTGTTTCTCAGAAGACTCTGCCAAACTAGAGTCTAAATTTTCTAGCATATCCCACCCTCATCCCTGCAATTAGTTATGGCCATGTGACTAGTTCTTATGGAATGTGAGCAGTAGTAATGGGCCACTTCCTGGCCAGAGTGAGTAAAGAAGTGGTATACTTTCACCATCACTCCTTCCTCATCCGTGGGCTAAGTGAATAGAATGCCTAGGACCTAGAGGAGGGCACAGCTATAGGTGGAAGAACTCTGGTCCCTAAATGAGACAGTGACAAGAAGACAGGCCCCTGACAAGGAACATCCACATCAGACTGTAATGAGTGAAAAATAAGCTTCTATTGAGTTAAGCCACTGAAAATGTGGGAATTAACAGCTGGTACTACCCTCATCATTATAGACAGTATGGTTTTTACCTATAAATTAGGAAAATGAGCTCAGCCATTAAGTAACCAGTCCAAAGTCAGGCAGAATTTCAAAAATGATATTATTCTGGGGGTAGGGAGCAGCAGGAAGAATACTAGGCCAAGGGCTAATAGATTATGCAAGCAGCACAACTAGTTCACATGAGGTAAAATGTGCAAGACAGAGTTTGGGAGTTTATATATTTTGAAGCTAAGGAAAAGAGCAACTGTGACAAAGGGATTAAAGTACAAAAGAGTTAGTAGAGATTATATACAGTGCTTGGGAATGGTTTCCCTTTCTTTTGCTGATATATATTTACACCCTTCTTTGTCTCATACTGTTTAAATACACACAGAGAGAGAGAGAGAGAGAGAGAGAGAGAGAGAATTTGACCTCCTATCACAACAGACTGCAAGCCAAGGTATTTATATTTAAGGACTTAAATAAACTGTGCTTTTGGAACCCCAGGCATTGCCTGAGAATATTACATGAGCTTTTATAAATGCAGCAAAACTATGCCTAGAAAGCATCCCACTCAGGCAAACAGAACTTCCTTGTAGCAACACTCTGCAATGTCAGCTATCTTGGGAAAATCACAGGTGAGGACAGAGTGATGGACAGGAATGACTAGATCATTGATTCCTTAGATTTGTTTTAACAACCACCAACTCTGTAAACGTTGTTCTGAAATAAAATACAGAGGCGACAGCTACAGAAGTTGCCAATTCAAAAATAATAATCATACAGCAAGGGTGTTAGAATTAGAAAAATAATATTGGCAAAGTTTTTTAATGTTTTATAGAGACAGAATTATTTCCACTGTAGAAAGAGTCTGGAATTATCCCAATGTCTCCTCAGGAAGATCAGTGCATTGGATTAAGCAAATCTAAGCCATCATATTTTCCAGAGACTGACATCTCTCTGATATTATGGATACTAGAATGGACAAAGGATAAATCAGGGTAATATAATTAACAAGAGGAAATGAAAGAAAGAGGCTTATATTAAAGTGAGGTATGAGAAGTTGTACCTAATCATTAGCTATATATTTAAACTTTAGATTAAGACATGTGAGTCAAAAGGGAATAAGATCTGGTGTTGCTTTCATGGGACTGAATTCAAATATTTCTATCTCATTCTACATTAAATATATCTATGTTATGTAAACCCCCTCAAAAAATCCCCACTCTAAATACCTGCCTTACTAAAATGTTTACTTTTCAAACAACTTTATCAGGTGAAAAAAGTCAATCTCACATTCTTTATCCCATTGGTTACTACATACAATATTTATAACAGACAAGTTATGAATTATTGAAATATATTGTAAATTTGCATCAAATAACCCTGTCTTATAAATCCCTAAAATAATCTCTAAAAATAATGACTCTAATATATGGATTCAAAAATGATGATAGCAGCTATTAGTAGAGTGACTCTTTTGAAAAGAAATATAGGAAAAAATGAGTTTTAAAATAATTTTTTAAAAATGATTGAAAATCCAAAGCAAACATGGAAAACTAGGAATATCATGATGAAATCTATTATGTCAGTGACAAGGGTTGTTTTTGAAAAACAAATGTTCATTTGCTAACTTGAATTCCCTTCATAAGGCATTTTACTTACTGTTCATTGATTGGATCTTTACAAAGATTATAACATCTCTGCATGAAAAGCCCATTAGGGCTCCTAAACACAATTCTTTTATTGGTATTCCTATAAAAATGTCAACAATGGCCAGGTTGTATTCAAATCTTCCCCAGAAAGAAGCAGAGGCAAGTATTTGTAAAGTCATAAAAGTTTGACCTTCATGAGATTTATTTCTAAGTCTGGCCAATAAAGAATAAAGTCAATTGGATATTTTCTCTCTTGTGTTCAATATAGTATCAAATGAAATATCAATAATGTATTGAACCATCAGGATGCTTAAGAAACTATCAGTCCAGTCATGGCTAGACTACTCTATATAAGTTTCAGGCAGTAGTTTCAAGAGAAAGTTAAGAGAAATTACTAGCTATTGGTGATTAAAATGCACACATGGGTTAATATAGAAAATTCAGGAGATAAAGGGGAGATGTCAGTAAAAAAAAAAATGGTGAAAAGTAGTAGTATTCTTTCCCATAAGACTATATAGGTTTATACAAAAGCTGATGGACAATTTTAGATGACTAGGAATCTAGTTTTAGAATTTCTGAAAAAAATAAAATGTTGCTGGCTCTTGTAAAAGTATTTGATTGAAGGGGAAAATTATTACCCAAAAGTGTGGTCAATTCAAGGGCTTATGAACACCAAATGGTAAATATGGTGAAGTTTGTACAGAATAAAACTGTACAAATGGAACAAATATTAGACTCAAAAAGGTTCAAAGTTTCAGAAATACTGACAAGAAACATAATCTATTTACTTCAATGTCCCAGGAGGTTGGTAACTCAGAGTTGGGTGGCTAACATTTTGTATACATCTAACATGATCTGTAGGATTTCAGGGATCATGAGCTCCGTGCAGAACATGGCATCTTGTTAGCTGGAAAGGAGACATCAGCTGTCACCACCAACCCAACTGAAATGTGGGAATGAAAAATATAAAGGAGAGTCATCAACAATGAGGTCACTCTTCTTGTCAGCTCAGGGTTATAATGAAGCCTATTTCAATTTAGATGGAATGTCCTATTCATCAAATACTAGGTTCTCGTCATATCCCAAGATAACCTATAGTTTTTTAAACTGTGGCTCATGACTCATGACTCAGCAGTGAGTTGTGAAATAAATTTAATGGGTTTATAATGAGCACTTAAAAAGAACACAAAAATATGGTATAGAACATTGCACATATGGATAAAACTTTAAAAAAAAATTATGTGTGTGTGAGAGTGGGTTTGAGAGTCATAAGGTGTGGAGAGTTGAAAGATGCAAAAGATCCCTTTGTCCCTAAATATCTTTTGCACAGTTTCATCAAAGTGCCTAAAATACAACAGTAAAAGATTTATTTCTCTACATCATGAAGCTTTTGGGGATTTCAAAAGCACCCAATTAAGATAAGATGTATCTTGGAGGAATAAAATCTTAAGTTGCATTGGCCAAGGCTGATAGTTATCTGTGAGCAGAGGCCAGATGAATAGAACACAAGTTAGGCACTTCTGTGAACAGGAGAGTTATGCTGAAAGAGTAGATGGGAAGTCTCCAGAGATCATCCTAGCATTTCATGTATTTGACCTGCACCCATTTTGTTAGTATAGATTGATGACTCCCACACAGGATACCCCAGTGCTCTTGGCTACCATGAAAATCAATTATGAACATACACTTTTATGGCTTTTCCATTTGTACTGGCCAGTACTTTCACAGACACGATGGAGAAAAATCTTTCTTGGGGTCTTTAATTTTCATACCAGTTACAAATTTCATGAGAATTTATAGTCAATCCATCCTGACTGGTGGAAAGGACTCAAGTAAAATTTAGATCAATCATACTTAAACATCATTATACATTAGAATCACTTGCGGAGTTTGGAAGAATATAGATGCCTGGGACAGACTCCCATATTGAGCTTCAGTTGGTTTGGAGATGGGGTCCAGGTACTTTCTAATAAAACTTCTCATTTGATTCTGCTCTAGGGTTGGGTTTGAGAACCACTCAACTCCTACCATCCATATGATTCTTGAATTCCTTCTTTTATATCATGAACAAGCATTTTGTTATATTTTTAGGTAACTATAATTTTACCAATGTTTTTACTTAAAACGAGCAGGAATCAGTCTCCCTTTAGAATCAACCTATTAGTCATTAGTCATTTTTTGTACTTTGCTTTTCCCCTAGAATCCCCCAAACCATATGGGCAGATGATAGGTCAATCCCTCTACCACATGCCACTCCTCGGTATCAATATACACAGGCAAATACAGCACAAGACCTACAACATAGCAACACTTATTAAATGCTAGTTGCCAGTAATACTATTGTCATAGTTGTTATTTTCATTACTACTATTAGAGAGCAAAGATGACTTTTAAAAGCAAAATCATCAAAGCAATTTTGCGAAGACAAACATCAAAAACACACTACTTCTCAATGTTGTACAGTAAATGCTATATATTGATAACCTAGAAAAATGCTAGATGTCTGTTTTTATGTTTCACTCACTACTTCCTACTGTGTCATATAGACAAGTAATGGATGCAAGAAAAGTGTCACAGATGTGTTCAGGTGAGGTTTGGCAGAAAAGGCCCCTGCCTGTCATATTTAAAACAGTAGCATTCTGCATTATAGAAGAACTTTCCTTTGACATTCAAAAAACTTCCTGCAAAGTTAAAAAAAAGTTTCCAATAATACCTCTCCTGAAAACATTGAATGAAAATGTGTAAAGTTTAGTCCTTACAGAAAAAAACAAAGAGGAAAAGTGAGCAGGGAGAAAAACAACTTCTGGGAGTATATTTATTTCCACTTCTCTTTCTATACTACTGGTTGACCTTAACCTCTCTCTGACTCAGCTTAACCACCCATCGAACACCATTGTGCTTTAAGAGATGTCTACTAGGATTAATACCATGTGATTTCAGGCTCAGTATCATGGCTAGTCTTCTGTGAACTCTTTATAAAGGATTATTTATCCTGTAGATCACGTTGTACTGAATTACAATGAGTTAAATCAGATTTGTCTAAACTCTAAAATAAACAATAATAAAAATGACAGTAGCACAGCCAGTTTTTCTTATTACTGTTATTTAGGGAATACCTGGAGAAGTACTTAAATCTTCCATTGTTTTCTTCCTTATCATGCTAAGATCAGTATATTAAATGGTATTTTATGAATTATCTAAGTCTTATATTAAGTCTAATTTAATCATCCTTGTCAAGATTAATCAGGAAATTTACCTGTAACTGTTAATTGTGTTGCCTTATAGTAGGGAAAAGAGTTAAACAGCATAATATAACAAACCTGAGTTTTGAAGAAGCACCAACCTTCCAGCAATTACTTTGCCAAACTAAAAAGTCATACCTTCGACTAAGGAAGTCAGGAGGGTGACATTGGCTGCTTTCCGTCTTCCTGCTGGTAAGTTCAAGCCAAGTCTATCCAGTTTCTCTCTCAGGCAGCGGCCCCCATTCTTGGATTTTGCTCTGTCCGAAAACAAGTAAAAACTAGGTTTTGAAATTTCACATTCTGATAAAAATTATGAGAAGACTTGACCATGAGGGGACTACAACATCAGATGGAAGACTTATGAGGGCTAAGGGTTAAGGGTGTGGGATCAGTACAGTTAGCACACATACAGCGCCGGAAGACACTTTCGTCTTACCTTCTCAAAATGCCTCCTAAGAGTGAAGCATTGAGGCACTCAGGTGGTGAGAGGCGCCTCTTTACCTCAGCAATGGTCACCTTGTATTTGGAAGTAGAACTGAGAAGGGACAAACGGCCAGGGACAGAGCAAAACAAGTCTGTGGGGTTGACCACACAGGTGCCACCTTGGGGGATAAAAGTATAAAACATGTTAGTGATAGCAGGAGAAGACCATCGTACGAAAGCCTGTTAATATCAAGAGACCACTCTGGATTTGGCAATACATGATAAGAATTGTACTTATACATCATCCAGATCATCTCAGACAGCTGCTCTGACTATGTCCTTTCAAATACTACTCAGGGTTGTATCTTTCTAGTATCACACATAAAATGTGAGGGTACAATTGTAATATTAGAGAAAATTGGTATTCTATGGAATGTAGACTGGCTCACCAGTATAAATTTTGACATCATCCATGACAAGAAATGCTGCAATTAATTAAAAACCCTGAATTCCAACCCCACAAAGCATAGGTATTATTTATTCATGGCTGCGTGTTTATATACACATAGGCACACACAAACACACATACACAATAGATAGAAACTTTTTATCCACAACGGTCTTTTCCAAAATGTTTAAAAACTGTCATCTCCTTTCTTTCATCCATCTACTATCTAAGGGACCACAGTCACTCAATCCCAGATACCACTAAAATCACTTGCCCATTGCCAGAAATTTCCAACACATATAGGTGACAATGGGTCAAGTACCTCTACTATATGCCAGCCCTTGGTATCAGCATACATAGACAAACACAGCACAAGACCTAGATCATAGTAACATTAGCTCTTACTAAATGTTAGCTGCCAATAATATTATTGTTGTAATTGTTATTGTCATTATTACTATTAGGGAGTAAAGCAAAGATAACTGTTAATAGCAAAATCACCAAAATCACCAAAGCAATTTTGCCATGCCAGAGTTCCAAGAACAGAAGCTTTCTGTCTCTAAGGTTGAGCAAGCCCCTTGAGCTTCAGTCTCCTCCAGGAACAACAGTGTACATTCTCTATCCTCAGACAACCAATGAGAACTGAAGTAGACTTGAAGACCCAAAGGTGATAATCTCCAAGGACAGTTTCCTGCTGCCCAACTCCTCTCCCACTGAAAAAGTCCTGAGCTGATGTCCACCCTGCTAGCATGGTGACTATATGGTCTTGGGATCCAAGGCTGCCTCCTCGTGCATTGAGGAATCTGAGGGTGGAGTTTCTAAGGTTCAGTGGCAAATGTAAATTCAAAGTTAGCTGGCTTTTCAGAGCATGCATGTGATTTCTTCAGTTAGTAGCTATCTTAGGACCCATCGCCAGAAAAGGGTCAAGAGGGGGAAAAACATAGATGGGAGAAGAAAAGTGGACAGAAGAGTGTTGATCAAAATATTTTTACTCAAAGTGTGGTCTTCATTGGGCAGCATCTGCATATCCTATGAACTTGTTAGAAGTGTGAAATCTCAGGCCACCGCCAGGCTTTCTGAGTTAGAAAATGTATTTTAATGAGACCCATAGATGATTCATGTGCTGGTTAAAGTTTAAGAAGTGCTGGAGTGGACTCACCACTTGCCTCTCAAGTAGCTCCTGCCCTCTTTTGCTAAGCAGCACAGTGAAATGTTGCATAGGTGGAGTCTCTGGCATTCAGATTTGGGTGTGTTTCCTGGGCATCATGGCTAAATAACCTAGAACATTTAAAAAGGCAAAGGAACCCCAGACCTGGGGGGAGAGAACAAGCTAGCCTCACTCCACCCTTAAAATGTTTTTACCCCTGTACTTTCTGGAATTTCTCCTGGCTTATGGCACCCAAGTTTCCCCTGAAAGTGCTGGAGACCAACCAAGATCTTTCTCCCTAAGTGTTCTCAGGCTAAATGCTTCTCTCCCAGAATGGGAGAGAAAACAGTAGGAACCTCAGGGAAGCCAATTATCTCCAGGCTGGAAGTTGGGTCCTATATACTTGACCCAAACCCCCTCACAAGTGCCTGGAAACCTACCCTCAATTTGAAATCCAAGAGATCATAATCTCATTTGTCAAATTAAAATCTTTTTCTTGGATTCAAACTTGTAGCCAATACCATGAAAACTTGGAAAACTGTGCAAACACCTGCCTTAGGAGCTGGAAACACAAGTTCTCCTGTACTTCCCCACTTTGCATTCCCAGAGAGTTTTAAATCGGAATATAATAACAATAACAATACAAACATTTTCCCAGATTCTTGGACCTCAGGCTACTATTTTACTTTTGTTCATGTTTTCTTTTTGTACCTATTGATGCAAAATGCATTTTAAAAATGAGCTCTTAAGTGAATTCTCAAAAGTTGAGAAGAACAAGAAAACAAGATCGGTATCAATGTATCTTAGTTTTAGAGTAATATTATGAGAATCATGACTGATTACTTTAGAATTTAGGTCAGTCTGAAACAAAAATATTAAACAAATAAACGTCTATATCCAAAATTCACATAGCTCTCTTCTAAAAACAGGCCTCTACCCACAGTCACTATGAATCATAAGCAAATTTATATTGTTACATAAACCACCCTCTCTGTACACTAGCCAGTATGCAATTGAGGACACAGGAATCTTACCCAATCGGTTCCAAGTTTACTATGAGTGAGAGAAGACAGTGTTTGGGTATACGTACATATTAGTTTTTCGGCTGCTAAGGGAAGGAAAGGACACAATTTTAGACCTCTCCTATCTTCACTAATCTTCAGTGGGTTAGAAACCTAATTTAGGAAGATGTGGAAGACTATTTTTTTTTTTTTTTTTTGTAAAAGAAGAAGTTAAATCATGCTCTCTCCCATTGGAAAACAGCCCCCCTTTTGGCAAAGCAAACCCCATGTGTTAAAAGCCAGCTGCTCCCAGGGAAACCACTGAATCCAGTACTTAGCATGTGCTAACTCCCTGGGCCCTGAGTCTCTCTTTCCTACACCCAGGTTAGGTTTCTGGCTTATGCTCAAGTAGGTAGGCATTTATTAGGTAAGTTACACTGGCTGCATATTAAGAGTATGCTTTATGCACACACAAATTGCCTGAAGGATTTATTTTGTATTCAGGATTAGCCATCAACTCTAGGGTCTTTTATTTTTTATGTCACAGCATCTTTAAAGGGAATTTCTGTTGCTTTGATACTTGGCATTGCTGCAGCCTTGGGGAACTCTCTCATTCTGGATAAAGATTTGGCAACTTGTAGAGTTTACAGCAACATGGGGAACCTGATATCTTTCTTCTCAATTGTTTATTTTTTTAGGGAGGTAGAAAAAAGTAATAGGTCAATATTCCCAGAGTTTTGCATTTGGAATGAAGTTACTGAGGGGGTGAGACTTCTTTAAGGGGATCCAGACTACAGATGGTAATGATGAAATCTCAAAGAAGGAAAGTCATGAAACAGTGGATTACATCAAGCAATTTACAGTAGTCATCCCCAGTGTTACCAGTTGAAATTGCTCATGGTGCTTGTGTTGCATGTCAGCTCTTATTGAAATTGTGTGATAGTTATTCTAGATCTAGCATCCCAGTTCAGAATGTCTTTGATGCTACAGCCAGCATAATCATGCAGAACTTCTCCAGAGTTCATCTCTTTTTCCTTCATAGTTCACAGAAGCAATACTTCCACAGAGGTCATTATTTTCAAATTTGGAG
Source organism: Eulemur rufifrons (assembly GCF_041146395.1). NCBI lineage: Eukaryota > Metazoa > Chordata > Mammalia > Primates > Lemuridae > Eulemur > Eulemur rufifrons. The sequence continues at coordinate 18,690,055 of NC_090997.1, read as the reverse complement.
ATAGGGCTCTTTATTTCCAGTGATGCCGCAAATTCTGATGGGTAGCTATAGTAACAGTGTTAGCAATCAGGAACTATCTACTTAAGGTCCCTTGTCTAGGACATGGATTTCATAAAAGGAATAACTTTACCATAGCTGCAGGAAGAAGTCAGCCAGCAACACTGTGAGTGTGAAAATGCCAGGCACATAGATGCACATAGATGCAGCTTCTCAGCCTCCATACTTTGTCAGACCCCACGCAGCCTGAAGCATGGGTTGGGGCTACCTTCTTCTTGGTGTAGCCAGGAACATCTGGCCCTGTGTCTGCAGGTACAGTGTGAGGTAGTGGAAATAGCACTGGGCTACTGGTAAGAACTTGGCAAACTGGAGACGCATGCAACCTGGGGTGAGGAACATTCTAGGCTTCAGTCTGTCCATCTGAAAAATGAATCTCCCCAGCTTGTGAGGAGGTGCAAGGGATGCACGCGCGCTCATCAGCCTGACTAAAGGCCACCCGATCACATCGCAGGGTGTGAGCTGTGAAGCTGGACGAGACAATCACCCACAGTCTGTGCTGCAAATGGCTGGAAAAAGCCAAACGCTGACGCCTAGGCGAGCTTTTCCTCTTCTCTTCCCAGGCTATTAGGTCAGAGGAAACATTCGCGGCTGTCTCCAAGGAGCTAAGGCTCCCCGGGCGCCCCTAAACCTGCCTCTCAGCCACAGGCGCGGCCTCGGCGCCTCCCCCCTCTAAGAGCACAGCCGGCTGCGGCGAGAGGCCCGGCGCGCTCTCCAGGTGCGATCAATACTTCCTAGCGGGCTTCCGGGCGCTGGGCCGCTGCGCGCAGCCTCTCCAAAGCCACAGCGCCGCCCCACTCGTCGCCGCGTCGGTGTTGACATAATTAGACCAAATCTTGAGAGCAAAATAAATGTTCTGTTCGCCTTACAGCCAAACAGATGTTTACAATTCAAATGAAAGAAATACAAACGGCAGGGATTTTTCTTCTCCCCTTCTTCATCTCCAGTGATCGCTCGTTTTTTCTGACACATTAAAAATGTGTAAGCGATTACAGGAGTTTCCTGTCCCTGTTTGTTCTGCGGCTGCATCTCTGCGAGGTGCGCGTGTGAGCTGGGTGGGTAGGATTATTCTCCGCTGCTTCCCCTCAAGCCTCTCACCCTTCCCAATCCTCCTCCCCCATGTTACCCCTCCAACCACGGCAGCAGATATTAATTGTAATCAAATAGCAAAGGAGTGCGGGCTTAATTGCAATCAATTAGGCCTTTGATGAGTTGTCTGCAGCGAATTGTGCTGTTTGGGGGAAGGGTATACCATTACAGGTATAACTGGATTATCAGGGCTGAATGAGCTTCTCCCGGAGCAGATTCCAGGCAGAACAAAAGAAAGCGAGGTCTGCTCCAGGAGACCGGCTAGTTGAATGTGGGGGTGGGTATGTAATGGTGCGTATGGGGGGCGGGGATTAATCCCCATTCCTCACTGCGGAGAGTGCTTTGACTTTTGATGATTTTCAAAGCAGTAAAGAAATAAGAGAGAAGGCCATAGGGTATGGGAAAGCAGTTCCTCTCTCCTAGCCGCCCCCCAAAAGATTCCCAACAAACCATGCCTCTAGAATGCTTTGGTGCAAGAGTTTTAGACTTCCTATGAAGGAGATTGAATTTCAAATCTGCATTTGGGGACTAAGGCAGGTGAGGCTCCAGGTGTAATTCTAGCTCTATTTTCACCCACAATGGAAGAGCCATGGAGATGAGTTTTGGCCGGTTCCAGTTGACAGAGAGAGAGAGAGAGAGATTCCCCGTAGTCACTCTCCAGGGGTACTGACAAAGGAAAAGAAACAAGGCTTCCCACCCTCCTCCAATCTTACTCCTTCCAGAAGCTGCTGAAAGAGCCGACGCCTCTCTCCAACCCCAAGTCCAAGGCTCAGGGCCCTGTGGAACCCGAAGCAGCAGAGGGAAGCCACCTAGCTGCACAAGCAGCCCGAGGGCCGCCATGAGGGCAGCAACAGGGAAGGCGGTCAGGTTCACCTACCTGTTCTTAGCAGACTGAACAATCGAAGCTAAGGCTCCGTTTCAAGGAAGCATTTTTTTTTTTTTAAGAAATTAAATCAGATCTGACAATATTTGTACCGCAGCATAAACGCCTCCACCTTGGCGTGCCAGTCACCTCTAAGCGATCTGATAAACTCCAGCTCGCTTAAAACGTGCAAAGTTCAGGTCATATTAATTCTCCGAAAATGTTTTGATTCAAAGTAGTTTGTATTTTGTGTAGCCACGGGCAATCGGGAAAGCGCTCCCGCCTGCCGGTGGCCGGGGCCGCTCCCTCTTCGCGTGGCCCAGAGGCTATGGCGGTATTTAAGCTTCTGAAATTAGCCTGGGGCTGCAAGGCAGAATGATCACAAAGCGAAACAAGGGCGCTTCCCCTTTTCACTTTTTTCATTTTTTTCTCTCTCCTCTCCCCCTCCTCCCCCCCTTTTTTTTAGTTTGCCATCCCGATTTCACAAAAGAGACCAGGGCCAAAATGTCACTTTCCACCGCACTTGGAAAAGCTAGGTCTTCTCATCTCACCCCCATCCTCTTATGAAGGCCACAGCCCACTACGCAGTTCAACCCCAACCCTACAACTCCAGTCTGGATCCGTTCATTATTAGCTTCATCATCATCATCGTCGTCATCAGCATTGTTCACTTATTATTAAATACTCAGAGCAAGAAATGAAAGGCACCCTTGCCTGACAAAGGGGAGGGGGGCATAAGGGAGCCTTAGAAGATTCACGAGGAAAAGAAGAGTGGGTTTTCCTTTCTTTTTTTTTTTTTTTAATGATTAAAAACACAGACGACTCCTGTAAATAGAAGCCTCATTTCTTCAAGAGATGCCTTTTGAAACCCAGTATCTGAATATTCAACGAAGGCAAAGCTCCACTCTGTACGTACAACATTAATATGATCTCTGCAGAATTTGCTACTCAGTAATATTAACATATCAAAGCCGACGCCCGAGGCGAAAGAAGCTATCGATACGCGAGCACAGGGTAAAGTAAAGATTATTGGTTCTGATGGTTGGAGTGGCGGAGCTGCGGGCAAAATCGCGCACACCATTAACCGAGAGTGAGCGCGCGGGGAGCTGCGCCTCCAAGGCGGTGGCAAATATTTTATCTAGGTGGTAATTACCTCGCCGCTGCCCCCTCTTCCATGTATTCTTTGGCTATCAGGCCTTCATTACAGGCAAAACCAATGTAATTGCCACTTAATAAAGTCAGTCAAGACAATGATATTTGGTTCTTTACCTGTAAAAGTGGCCAAATTGAAAAAATAACTGGGGCGACCTCACCCCCAACCTCTTCATGCCACTGCCAACCAGGGCAATTTCCCTGATAAACGCATGGAAGGTATATAGGCATGTTTTCGAAACGAAATCTATTCCCTCCTCCCAGTAAAATCTGGAAATCATTAGAAATGAAATTTATCCAAGAACTTATCAGGAGAGAGAAAATAGTGACCAGTTGTGTTTTTCAATAAATCATGTTTCATGTGGAATAGAAATAGACATTCTTATCCAAGCTGTTAGACAATGTTATGTTATATGAGGATTGGTGGTATGGCAGAGTGCTTGAGTTAATATCCTCCTGATTTTTGACAAAGGTGATCTTAGCTATTGGTATCAGGGGTCCTGTGCACTGTCATGATAATAGAGAAAAGAGGCTTCCTTAGCACTTCTCTAAACACAGGAAGTCCTGAGATGGGGACCTGGGTGGCTCTGTGGATCATATACCCCCTTTTAAGACAACACTTCCTTGCTAACCTCTTGTAAATTGTCAAGAACGTTGATTGTTTCAGACACACACCTTCCTCTCCAGGGCTCAACCAGGTTAACCGGCTTTCCTCTAAGATAGGTGAAATGGAATAAACTCCGCAGCTAAATTCTGAATTCCTTCAAAGTGGGGGGATTAGAGTTTAGCCAAACAATGCAGGCATAAACCCCAAGTTACATTCCTTTTCTCCTGAAAGATATGCTGTTGTCCTATGAGATCCATGTTTGGCTTAAAATAGCACATTCAGTGATGATTTCTAGGTGAAACGAATAGGTACCGAATTCTACAAGAACAATAAAGCATCACCTAAGGAAGACTGTTGTGGCTCTGACAAAGTTAAGACCGTAGCTCACGCCTTGTAGATACCTAAGAGCTTTGGTCTTTTTGAGAGGGTGAGGTGACAAGGTGAGAGGGTGTCCCTTAAATCTCCACCCAGAAATTCAACGATTCTACAGCTGCCTCTTCTCCAGCTCCTGTCCTTGGCCTGGAATAATTTCCACCCTCTGTCAGCTATCGTAAACTCAGATGCAATTTTTAAGCATTTGAGAAGGTGATTTTGGAGCAAGTGCGAAACTGAATGCAAAACCACAGTAGCTGGAGCCGGCTCTGGGAGGCGCCGGCTTCCGTCCCTAATTAGTGGCGCTGTCCTTCAGCACCACCGATATCTCTGTGCGCCCGGAGGGCTCTACTTCACCTTTAGTTTTACCCGCCCAGACAAACCCTGATCAGCTCCTCTCACCTGGTCCTCTTTTCTCTGTGTATTCTATTGTTGTTGCTGTTGTTGTTTACCTCCTCCAATAGTGTGTGTATTTTATTTCAATATTCACCAGTCTTGGGCCTGTTTCGTGTCATTTCAATATGGCTGAGTACTAGCTGGGCTGACAAACTTAATACTGCTCATTTTAAAAATCTTTGTGAAGCAATACCAGTAGATATTTTCTTTTCTTTTTTTAAACTAGCTTTTAAATCTCCATAGGGTGAAATAACAGAGTTGAATAGCTCTTTTAAATTTAACGTAAACTCCAAAACCACTACAATAGCCAAGTACTGAAAGGAAAGTACTCTTTGTTTCCTTTCCCCGTCAATTTAAATAGAATTTCACATTGGACATTAGGTTATGAAATCTCAGTTTAAACACGAAAGAATCCACTGCTTTCTACCAGTACATTACTTTCTTCAGAAAAGCAAATTTTTCAAGAAGCTTTGAAAGAGATGGAGAGGGACTGAAGGATGTTTATTTGGTATTATCCAAAGTGACTCAGTTTTTAGTGGTTAGGTTACTAAAGACAACTGCGGCCCTGGAGCAGGAATTAGTCTTGGTGAATAGGCCACGTCTTATTAATTCGTATGAAGTTGGGATAACAGCTGGTCCCTCTTGCTTGCGTGCTCCTCGGGTTACTCAGCTTGCTAGCAAAATAAACTTCAGAGGCTCTGGGTACAGTTAAGTGGGGAAGCCAACAAAATCTGCACTGCCTTGAGGCCCTGAGAATGTCATAGTTCAAACCCTTTTGTCAAAATGGAACATCTGAGATGCAGCCCCCTTCAGTGCCTGAACTGAAAGCAACAGCTCTCTTCTCTCCTCTTGCCTTCCCTCCCCTTCCAATTCCATGGGTAACTCTGGATTCAGATGTTTTCCTCAACAGATGGGAACAAGAAAGCTTTATCCAGTACAGTTAACACCACCTCCTCCTCCCACCCTCCCTTGAAGAAAGAAATGTTCTGGACACTTAGAAAAATAAGGGCAGCTACAATATTGGTGTTTCATTAGCCTCCCCTAAAGCCTCAATGATCTACCCTTTCACAGAATCCCTCAAAGCCTCAAGCTGACACCATCACCTCAAACACCCAGGCTGTGGCTGGCACATTTAGGGCTAAAAGAGACCCGAAATTCTGCTTGAGGATGTTGTGTTGAGTTGGGGGAAGGGGATGTGAGAAGCTCCCCTCCTTTTCTTTTTCTTTTTTGCCTCTAACTTTGATTCTGTCACTGTTCTGGGAGGAGGAACAACAAATATCTCCTATCAAAAGTCTTTTGGGCATAGCCTGGGTTCAAGCCTCAATGAAAGAAGGGAGACTTTTTAATGTAGGTATGCTTGTGTGGGAGTAGAATACTTCACTAAGAATAATTGTTTTTTTAATCATCAGACAAGGAATCTGATGTTTAAAAGCACCACCAGATCTTCAAAACAATGTAACAGATAAGAGAAGAATGTTTAGGGTTAACACATTGTTACTTACCTCTTCTTATCACTCCACCTTGGCCATTGAGAACAAGCCCACACTGGGCTTCCACAGAGCCCTTAATAAAAAATAAAATAAATAAAATCAATCAAATAGATACTGATAGGTATGGCCACGTGGGTAAAGTCTTTTAAACTGGCCCATCCCTGAACCCCATCTCAATAGACATTTTAAAGCAAACATTGAGCTGAAGCAAGTTTGTCAGCAAACACGATTTCAAGGAAATAATCTCAAGAAAAACCACAGTCTAAAAGTTGTATAAATCTTAAGGTATGCATTTTACATCACCATACAATATTACACTTCAAAGTGCCTGAGAGCCTTTCATCTTGGCATAAGAGAATGAGAAGCCCTTTGAGTCCCCATCAAGGCACATAGCATATATACAGACAGCGTATACTCAGCACTTTCTGAGTGGAGCAAATTACACCTAGAGTGTCAAGCCTGGGACTGTGGGTTTCTTGGGGGCTCAAAGGAGCATTTCATATGCAGGATTCAAGATATCTTCTGGAGGTTCTGTTTTACCCCAAATGTAGGGACACCCTATAATGCTACGCAAAATGGGCCTTATGAAGGAAATACCTTCAGGTTCACTCACTGTAGATCTTTGAGCTCCTAATGGATTGAGGAATCATTTGAGCTGGAAAGGTGGAAAGGATTTGCTGATTTTTGGTTAAGAAAAATAAAAATTTCTCTCTGTGTCTTTTTTTTTTTTTTGAATCGAAATGTGTTAAAGGCTCATTTTCCTTTACAAACAAACGAGGTATTGGACATGAAAGAGGCCTTGAAGGGTGTTAACCTACCCAACAGCCCGTGAAGAGTTAAGTAAATGCGGAGAGAGTCGGTGCATAATAAAAACCCACTTTACAAAACAACCTTTACAACCCTGGCTCCCTTTCGCCTCCCCATTTTCACCATATTGAGGCAGGCCTGTAAGACCCCCCTTTTCAACCTACTCACGAGCTCTTTCTTATTTTAAATGTTCTGCCTTAAAGTGATTATCAAATCAATATGAAAAAAAAAACTTGGAGACTGAGCATAAATTAAAGCGGTGATGGGAAAAGGTGTGACAGTTTCCTTTGTTGGCCATAGCAAATCTTTTTAGGGGACTCAAAGATGGAACTGAAGCCACAAGACTGTTTGCATCTGTTAGGCAGACTTAGACCGCCCTCCAAACCATTGGACTTTCACTTAAAATTCTGTGCAGGGAAAAGTATATTTACATTTGTTGCATTTGAAATGAGGCATATGCTGATGAATGTTTTAAAAAGGAAGAAATAAAAGGAGAGAGACGGGTTTCTCCCACACATTCCCTCCCCATTTCTCGTTTTAAAAGTAGCTATGACTCTGTCTTTCTTTTTCATTTTGCCAACTTGGTCCAAGAAGAGTGGAAGAAAATAACTTGCCAGATTTACAAATTTACTACATAACATTCATAGATAGATAGATAGACATATAAATATGAATACAGAGTATGATATATGCACATATGTCTAATCTATGTAAAGATATATGCAT